>NC_081429.1:8442883-8636057 GCF_949786415.1 Peromyscus eremicus | reverse complement strand
ATGAGCTTATGGGGGCCATTCTTATTCAAATCACCACAAGGAGACACCATTGTGGGTCAGGGAGCAAGATACTAAGCACATGAGATGCCACCAAAGGCAAGAAGAGGCTTCTTCCAAGGCCTTGTCTCCTGTCTGAGCAGATCCATTTCCATGGAAGAATAGAACAGAAGCCATATTGAGAAAGAGCTAGGCTATCTTTCCATGTGGCGAGAGGAAAGAAGAGCAGTCAAGGCTGGTGGGTCCCCAAGAAAGTGAGAGCTTCTGCCAAGAGGAAATTAACACGTCAGAAACCAGGAACATGTGACGGGGACACCTAGGCCTCTATGAGGTCTGAGAGGAGATTGGTTTCTCTAGGGTGGGAAGATCCCCTCAAGAAGTAGGGGCAGAGGAGGGGATGCCCTGCAAGGAAGTGGCTGTTTGCAAGACACCCAATGCAGAGAGAGAAACATGGTGGCTGAGATAGAAGGAGACAGAATGGTACGAGAACCTCCAGGGGACTAAAGGGACAGCCGGACGACTCAAAGTCAGGACGAGAAGCACCTGTGCCTGCAACACAAGATTCCAGGCTCCAAGAGCTCTTGTCTGTCAAAACTGACATCAGTGTCAACAGGTGCCTTTGGAAGAGAGAAAGCTGAAATGTAAGCCTTGTCACCAAGAGAAACTGTGTCCTGCAGAAGGTATCAAGGAGACCCTCCGCTGCTGGGTATGGGCCTTTCCACCTTCCATCACCAGGCACCATGCTACTACGGTGGTCAACCATCCTCTGGCCAGTCTTACCACCTACGGCCAGTCCACCTGGAGCCCAGCAAAGGAGAAGCGGCAAGGCACATCTCACTAGCCTTGCAGAAGGGACTTTCTGAGACACCAGGAACCACAGACCCACCAGAACACTCCAGCAGGCCATGACTGACTTTCCCAGGGAAGGATGCTGTGCCGGGGCCCTTCTGAACTCTTCTGTTCCAGGACGGGGTGATGCCAGGCCTGAGCAAATGAATCAGTACAGCCACACAAAACACCAGCACACTGCAAGAAGCCACCAACGACCAGCTCTGCGCTGATTGGTAATGGTGTGTTTAATTGAAATTTCAAGGTTCATTACGGGATGTGGATTAATTAAATTGAGAGGGAAGATAATGAAAAATATTCCCGCTGGATACATGAAGAGTAGGCCTGCTGTGGCAGGAGGAGGGGGAATCAAAACGTATGGACCGACCAGGACTCCCCATGCTTGTCCCCTGGAAAGCAGTTGAGGCTGCTACCGCACCCTACAGAACAAAGATGTGCCACAGGCTCCACAAAGTCTCCATGTAGGCTCCAAATAGGCCCCACACAGACTCTATGTAAGTGTTCATGGTCTCCACACAGGCTCCACACACATCCATAGGCTCCACACAGGCTCCACACACATCCACAGGTTCCACACGGGCTCCACACACATCCATAGGCTCCACACAGGCTCCACACACATCCACAGGTTCCACATGGGCTCCATACACACATCCATAGGCTCCACACTGGCTCCACAAAGACTTCCATGGAGATAGCTGATACAGATATCAACACAGTCTTCACACACACACAGGCATCCACAGAGGCTACACATAAGCATCTGCATGCTCTCTACAGGCTTTAGACAGGCTCCATGTGGTCTCTTTGCAATGTCTACCAGCTCCACACAGGCTCCACACAAACATCCACAGGCTCCACAAGCTCCACACAGGCACCCACAATCTCCACACAGGCATCCACAGTCTCCACACAGGCATCCACAATCTCCACACAGGCATCCACAGGCTCCACACAGGCATCCACACAGGCATGCACAGGCTCCACACTGTCTCCACACAGATATCCACAGGCTCCACAGTGTCTCCACACAGATATCCACAGGCTCCACAGTGTCTCCACACAATCATCCACAGGCTCCACACAGAATGCATGCAGGCATCCACAGTCTCCAAACATGCACCATACAGGCTCCACCAGAAATCCCCAGAGGTTCCACATAGGATTCCATAGACTCCACACAGGCTGCGCACAGAACTTCCCAGCTCCTACACAATCTCTACATTGTCTTCACAGTGTCCATGGGTTCTACACAAGCATCCTCAGGCTCCACACTGGCTCCACACAAACACCCACAGGTGTTCACAGGCTCCATGAATTCTTGAGTAAGAGGGAGAACCCAGAGCCTTCCTTTTGACAGTAGCAATAAGTCTTCAGGACACCTTTGGTCAGCACAACATTAAAGGACCTGCCTGAGGCCCCTGGACTTGTCACATGTGAAGCACCAAGGCTTATCTGGCAGAATCTGGGGTGTCTGAACCCAAGGACCAGGTTGAACCCTGAAGGATTCAGAGAGAGCTTGCTAAGGAGACATATATCTAGCCAGGCACCAGGACAGTGACATAGGGACCTCACGGTGCAGACAAGCCAAGTCAAAGTCTGCACCTCCCTGGCAGGGTGGCACTTGCTCCTAGTGGTCTCTGTGCTGTCCTCTGGTGCATAATGAGGTCATCAGAGAGGGAGGATTCTGTCCCTCTTCAAAGCTTCCATGGTATATTTGATAGTGTGGTGTCCCCACAGTGATGGCCTTACAGAGTGCCATCCCCCAGCCTCCTCCATTTGTCCAGGGCTCATTAAGCCAACCACAGGTGCTAAGTTCTAGAGTTTTTGTGCAAACCATGAGAGCTTCTACTAAAGACCCACTGTAAGGACTCATAAAGGAAGCCATTCCTTTCAAAGAGAAAACAACTCCAGACTAGAGGATGACTCAGTCAGTGGTGTTTGACTTGTAAGTATCGGACCCTGAGTCTAGACCCTCAGAACTCACATTTTAAAAAGCTGGGTGCAGTGTAATGACTTGTACATGACAAGGATGTCATGCTGAGGACACCATACCATCGAATACACCATGGAAGCTTTGAGTCCATCCTCTCCGGTGTCCTCATTATGTAATGAGTGCGTGCTTGTAATCCCAACACTGAGGAAGTAGAGCTAAGATCCCTGGTACCCACTGGACATGCAGCTGGGCCTCATGGATGAGTTCTGGTCAAAAGGAGACTTGGTCTCAAAACCATGGTGGGCAGTACCCAAAAATCAACACCCAGGCTGTGCGTGCATAGCTTGACCCATGAAGAGACCTAACTTAACATTAATGCAGCCATGACAGGCTGCAAACTAATAATTCTAGAATTAGGCCTTACCCTTACAATAACCAGGAAAAGCCACAAACTGTACCCTGTGGGAGACCAATCAGAAATGAGACGAACAAGTACTAGATGTTCCAGAACATTAAGAATAGCTTACATCATTTGTATATAAGTTGCCAGTTTCCTTGCAGCAATGATAGTACCTACCCCTGTTTGACAAGACTTCTGTGCCCCACTCCTGCCCAGTCAGGAGTTTAACCCCCACCTGAATCCAAATTCCCCTACTTCCCCCATCCTTTACTCCTTAAAAACTCTGCCATAACTGAGCTCAGAGCTCTCCCTGATCCAACCACTGTGTCAGAATGGACAGAGAGCCCAAGCTCGAGCTTGCAATAAAGGCTCTTTGCTTTTACATACAAACTCGGACTCCTGGTGGTCTCTGGGGAGGCTCATGATGCAGGCATAACAACTCACACACAAACAAATCTGAACACATACACAGACAGACAGGCAGACAATCATAAAGAAAGGTTCTGAGTAGCCAGTAAACACAGAGGCGAAGGAATGAAGATACCCATGAATCTAGATAGCAGCTTAGAAAACATCCTACTAAATCCCAACAGAGTGAAGTGGCATGGAACCTGTGGTGACCATTGATGCTTGACAAAGTCCCAGCATTTCAACATTGCAGACCTCACTTCTCCCACACCTTTTTACTTTCATTTGTAATGATTCTAAATATTAATGTCTTTCCCTTTGGGAAATTTTGTGTGGACTTTGGTAAAGGATAAAAATGTGTACAATGGGAGCCTCTCTAAACAAAATAATTCTTTGGAACAGCGCCCCCCCTGCCTTGCCCCTGAACCAGGAATTCCATTGTACCCTCCTAATTACACCAAGAATGGGAAAGTTAGAGATTTACTAGACACACCTGATCCCAAGGATGAAATGCCTACAATCCAGATCCAGAGCCTGAGGCCATTAAAGGCAAGAGTTCAGGTAATAAATACAGAGAAATCAGGATGGTACAGTATAATGGGAAAAGAGTAAGACATCAGGACCTTCCCTTTTAGGAGCGTTATGAGGGGAACAGGCCCATATAGTAAGACTAAGAAACTGTAGCATACTGTCTGCTCCCCAGAAGGTCTTTTCCCAAGGTCAGGCATTTGGATAAGGGTCTCCATTCCCTTGGGAGCTTGAGGAAAGTTCCTGCTTGATAAAGCAGTCATTCTTCTTATCTCTAGCAAAGGAACTTGTGGCCCTTCCATTAACATATGACTGTCAAGGTCATCCTCTGATCTCAAGCCACACCCAGCTCACATGCCCCCTGTCTCCCGTTTAATCCTATGTGCAACTATACAGTGTAAACGGTGTAATCTCTTCTCAGTTAAAGGTTTTGACAGCCAACTTGATTCATCCTCAGATTCCAACTGGCTCCTCCCTCCCCCAGCCCCCACTCATGAAAGGAATCCTTCCAGAGGTATAAAATGGATCACGGATTTGTATAACTCAAAATGTAGAGAAGGAAACACCTGTGTTAAATATACAATTGATTCAAGATGGAGCACAAAAAGAAATGGAAATTTCAGAACAAAAATAAATCACAAAAACAAACTGGTTTTTAAAAAGTTAAAATGTATCAGCAATCACAAAAAAAAAAACGTCAACAGACAAGATTTAATAATGTAAAACTTCCAGAATGCATTTGAATTCAGCTATATGCTGTTTTAAAATGTTGAAAATTTATATAAACAAAACAGTGTAAAAGCTGTGGCACAAATATCGTACATGGATGTTTATACTTATTAGCATTTAGTTCTCATTTTTTTCATATCTTTGAGGGATAAGATATTATGAGAAATAAAAGACGTCATTGATAAAATTTGAGTTCCCAACTGAACTAGTCCTCACCACCTGACCTAGCATCCATTCTGGCCAATGAAATGAGGACATGTGTTCAAACTGGACAGGTACACTGATGTGCATATCCTAAATGTCCTTCCTTGGGTGATGGGTTAAATTTGAGCCGTCCACTGTGTTAATTGCTCACAACAAAATCAGCTATTGGGAAGCATGGTTGTTTGAATGAGAATGACCCCCATGGACTCCTATTATTTGAAGGTTTGGTCCCTAGTTGGTGAACTTTTTAGGTAGAACTAGGAGGTGTGGCCTTGTTGGAGGAGATGTGTCTCTGGGAGGTGGTGTCTTTGAGGTTTCAAAAGCCCATGCCAGACCCAGTCTCTCTCTCTCTCTCTCTCTCTCTCTCTCTCTCTCTCTCTCTCTCTCTCTCTCTCTCTTTCCCTCTCTCTCCCTCCTTCTCCCCCACCCCCCGTGTATGCTTCTCAGCTGCTGCTCCAGTGCCATGCCTGCCTGCCTGCCATCATGCTCCCCATCATGATGGTCGTGAATTAACCTTCTGAAACTGTAAGCAAGTCCAAAGTGAAATGCTCTCCTTTATGTTGCCTTGGTCACTGTGTCCCTTCGCAGCAATAGAAAAGGTATCTAAGACAGGAGGAAAACTTGGCTGCTATGGAGAAGGAAGCGTGAGCTAGGAGTACACAGTGTGCACCATTCTTGAAACAGCAGTGATGGGCATGCAAGGGAGTAATGCTAACCAGGAGTTCGAGAGAGAGTGGGCGGGGCTGTGTCCTGAAGAACGTGAGAGGAGACCTATGGATGAGCTGCTCCTCCTTGTCCGTGGAGAAGACCCAACCAGGAGCCAGCAGTGAGAATGCAGACAGACGGGAGATGGCAGACACACATCATCAAGGTGTGATATTGTTTTATGGCTACAAGCTTGCCTTGGGGGCATCTGAGTGAGGTGGGATGAGATCTCACATCACTTCTGAGGCTTCGTGGAAATCTATAATTATCGTAAAAAATATTCTTCGTGTGAAGGAAATGATGTGCAGCAGCTTCCAGGGCAGGGCATGTCCCAGTCAGTCTGCACTCATAAAGCAGTGCTTTCCAGGAGCCCAGTTCTCTGCCGGTGCTCCTGCCTCCTGAAGCTGCTTGGTAGCTTCAAGCAGAGGAAGTTGAGCCGGTGAGACGGCTCAGTGAGTAAGGGTGCTTGCCACCAAAGCTGAGGACCGAATACCCCAGATCTCACAGAACAGAAAGAAAAACAGACTCCCACAAGTTGTCCTCGGACCTCCACATGTGTGCCATGGCATGTCCTCCACCCACTAAAAAATAGTGCTTTAACAACAACTAGGAAGTTATCATCTCTCCATTCCAGAGGCCAAAGCTGATGGAGCAGGAAAGAATCATACACATATCACGGCAGTTTGCCTCTCTCCTCCCCTCTTCCTCCCTCCCTCTCTCTCCTCATCCTCCTTACCCTCATCTCCCTCCTTCTTCCCCTCTCTCTCCTCCTTCTTCTCTCTTCCTAGTGCCATTTCTGATGCTGTGATAAAATCCCCCCTAAAAAAGCTGCTTAGGGAAGAAGGGGCTTATTCGGCTTACAGTTCCAGGATACAGTGATCACGCGGGGGAAGTCAAGGCGGGAATTTAACATCTTAGTTACCTCACATCCACAGTCAGAGCAGAGAGAAATGAGCGTATATGTGCTCACTTGCTTGCTTGTGCTCAGCCCAGGATCTCCTGCCTAGGGAATGATGCCACCCACATGTGGGCTGGGTCTTCCCACACCAACTAACAATCCAGACACACAGATGCCTCAGCTAAGACTGTCCCTAGGTTGTGTCAAGTTGACAGTTAAAGCTGACCACCACACCTTCCTTCCTCATCTCTCCTACTCTTCCTCCCCCTCTTCCCTTTCTCTCTCATATTCCTCCTTCCCCCATCTCTGTCCTATGCTCCCTCCTCCCTTTCTTCTCTTCTCTGCCCCTCCTCTTCCTCCCCCTTCCTATCTCCCTCCCTCCTTACTGTCCTCTTCCTCCCTCCCTTCATCTTCTCCCTGCCCTTCCCCCATCTTCCTACCTTCCTCCCCCTCCCCCTCTTAATCTCCCTCCTTTTCTCTCCCACCTCCTCTCCCTCCTCTCCTCCTCCCCATTTCCCTTCTTCTCTCAATGCTCTGTTCTCCCTCTGCCCTTCTCTTGTAAGGACACTCACTTTGAGTTTAGGGCTCACCTAGATATTTCAGGTTACTTTCACCCCAAGGCCCTCAACTTCACAGCTATGAAGACCCTTTCTCTCAGTGAGATGAAAGACACTGGTCCCTGGATTAGGACACCAAGAGACTGTGAAGGTGAGGCACCATTCAACCAACCATAGAAACGGGGCTGTCTGCCTTTAGCCTTTCTCTCAAGCTCCAGGCAAGATGGTGCACATGTTACTCATGTCTCTGTCTAGTATACAAAGGAACCTCTGTGGCCATAGGAGAGTCCCAGTCCCCTGGCTCACATAGATGCTCAATCAGTTGTTAGGAGGCTGGGAAGGCAGTGGGTGGGGGCAGGGCTTACCTCTGTTAGAGGGGGCCTGCCCTCTTTACAGGCCCTCCTGATAGACTTTGGGGTCTTGCTATTAAATTCACAGGAGCAGGCAGGTGAAAGTCACCCTGAGATGCTAAGAGGTAAACATTGGCAGATCCCCAGCCATCATGCCATCCCCCAGTTCCTTCTGGGGGTCCCAAGACTTGATGAAGCTATGGAATGGCTAGCTCAACAAGAAAGCAAACCCCATGGAGGAAATGTTGACCATTCAGGAAAGTTTTAATTATTGTGAGAAGATCATTACCATCAGTGACTGCCAACACTGCCATTTTCCACCAGCAAACATGACACTGAGCACTGGGGAGACAGATGGGGACTTAAGGTTTGCCTGTGTCAATGATCACACGGAACATGGGACACCCCTGTGCCAGCCAGACCCAGCCACACTGCTTGGATGATGGGAGGCATGGTGAGGATGCTCAGCAAGATTATCTTGCTTTGTGGTCTTCATGCTGTCTCTTCACAGGCTCACCAAACCCACTGTTCTCTGGAAAGAAACAACAGACATCACTCCGCCAACCTTGCAAGTCTAATGCACCCTAGCAGATCCGCGCACCCTGGACAAGTCACCCTGCAGATCCGCGCACCCTGGACAAGTCACCCTAGTAGATCCGAGCACCCCTGGACAAGTCACCCTAGCAGATCCGAGCACCCCTGGACAAGTCACCCTAGCAGATCCGCGCACCCTGGACAAGTCACCCTGCAGATCCGTGCACCCCTGGACAAGTCACCCTGCCTGTCTTAGTCAATCTCCACATAGGTCCTGTGGAGATACAGCAAACCCTCCTTTTAGACTACTTGAGAGGAAGTAGACCCCACAAGTAATCAGAAGAATGTGAGGTGCCCACTGAAGAGGGATGGGAGAAAGACGATAAGGACATCATTGCTGGAGCCTTGAACAGAACATGCTTATGGGGGTCATTCCAGTTTCCAACCTTTGCTTGTCTCTTACCCTGTCTGATTTCTTAAGGGCAGAATGTGCAACTAGGGTATTTGAACCCAAACAAGGGCTAAAAAGCAGGTGACTGTATTTGGTTTGCTGTGCCGGCCTCTGCAGGACTCCGAATAAAAAGCTCTGTCCCAGCCAGGCCCACAGGGTTCAATAATCCATGCCCAGAAGCAAGACTCCAGAGGAAAAGTCCACAATGTGGATCCCATCTCACCTTCTGCAGCAACGGGCTGGCCCTCAGGAGAACCCACAGCAAAGGCCTCCTAAGATGCACCAGAGGTCAGGATAGCCTCTGCTCATGGAAGCTCTTCTCTCCGGGACTTCCACTGCCACAGGCAGCATGTCATAGGGGCAGTCAGACTTCAGGATCCCCCCAGAGCCAGGCTCCTGCCCTTCCATCATCCCTGAGGAAAAAGAATGGAAAAAGCTTTGCCCGAGTGCCCTTCGCCTGAGGGAAAGAATCTGGCAAAAGAACAGGGCTAACCTCTAGATCAGTGGTTCTCAACCTGTGGGTCATGACCCCTTTGAGGGTCACATACCAGATAGCCTGCATATGAGATATGATTCATAACAGCAACAGAATTAGAGTTAAGAAGCAGCAACAATAATGTTATGGTTGGGGGTCACCACAACACAAGGAACTGTACTAAAGGGTCACAGCCTTAGGAAGACTGAGAACCATCACTCTAGAGAGAGGCTTGGAGTGTGGCGCTCATGGCTGACCCGAAACCAAGCTCTCTGGCCAAGCACTTGATCCACCGTGGGCATAGTGCTCAAGAGGAGCTGCCTGATGGTGGCGTAGCCCGGGACAGATGAGTGGCTGAGGATGAAGGCTCAGAGTCATAGCTGACCCAAAGGGAGTGCCTTCCCCAGCCTCACATGCAGAGCACAGTACAGATGCACAACCAAGGTGCACAGGATGGTGGGACCAGCCCAGTGTGGGGGGTCCCAGAAACAGGGTCACCTTCATGAAGAAGAGCTACAACTCAATGGGAGCCAAAAGGTTAGGTGATCATGGTGGAGGGATCCTGCTTGGAGAGAGAGAAAAGGAAGAGCAGACTGGCACAGAAAGGTCACAGCAGGACCTCGGGGCTGGGGATAGAACCAGAGACTGAGGAAGTTGTAGGCATGTGGACGATTAGGCACACCTGGACACGTGTGCATGCTGCATGCACATCACATACGTCTACATGAATGTACATATCCACATCCATGGGCACACACACATGTATATATGCTAATATGGGTGTGAGTGCATTGTACACACACACATACAGAGAGAGAGAGAGAGAGAGAGAGAGAGAGAGAGAGAGAGAGAGAGAGAGAGAGAGAGAGAGAGGTTCTAGGGCTAAGTCAGAAAGCATTGTTGATACTCCCTGTATCCCATCGTCCAAGCGTCCCTTCTCTGGTCCTCTAAGGCCATCTTCCAGTCAGCAGGCCCCAGCACTCCACGTGATGAAGGAAAGGCCAAAGAGGTTGAGCAAGGTCAATAGAAATGCATAATTCAGGGAACCTGCCTGCCCCAGGGACCTCTGATGGAGGCTTGGATGCCAACAGCGAGGCAGGAGTTCATGATGCGGGAAGAGGCATTAACCCAGCCTGCAGCCTCTCATACTTGGCTCCGGGCCAGGGACATGGCACACTCAGTCACACAGGTCAGTGACTGTGAAGTGGGGGGATGAGCAAGGACACATCAGCAATGAGCCCACCACAGCCTCCTGCTGGGGGGGGAGGGGGATGTGCACCCAGCTGTTGCCTGGCAACAGCGATGCTTTCTGCCAGTGATGCAAGAAACAGAATAAGGTGGACGTTTGCTTTTTTCCGGGTAATCAAACCAGCTTAAAAGTTATCAGTGTTGCCTGGTTACGAGGACAGCTCTGGGCCCTGGGCACCCTGAAGCTGCACCCCAGAGAGTACTGATCCTTGAGTTGGAGGAGAATTAGAAACGAGGCAGGTGTAGTGAACAGAAACAGAGATGGGCCGGGATGCCTACCCTTGCTTCCAGCCTATGTGGAGCCTGGGGAGCTAGACATTCAGCCTTCCCTGCAAATAAACAGAGCTTTAGCATCCATTTCTCCCCACTTGCCAGACAGCTGTTGAATATCAAATGAGACAACACTGAGCTACGGAGAGCTGTAGGACAAGGGGAGTTGCTCACAGGTCTACTCCTCTGGCCAGGGGCCACCTCGAGGAAGCTACCCAAGCCCTGTCCAGCAGGAGACACCAGAACCAAGGCTTTTATAAATAGGGTCACCCTCTGCATTTTGTCCTCAACCAGTTCTGTTCCATTAACAGCACAGGATGAGGTCACGCCAAACCAGCACATGCATATGTTTCTATTTTCAATAAAATTTATTTTCAATAGTTATGTGGCATTTCATAGTACAGACGAATCTGAATTCATTTCTATTCTTTGCAATTCAATTCACAATGGATGTTGTCATTTTCCACTGATGATTGCTTATCAAATCTGTATGCCAGGCTTTCTGCAGCCTGGAAATTTTCTTCTATTATATCTTTGGCCTTTGTTTCTGTTCTCTCCATGTTAACATTTGGCATACACTGATGTTTTCTACCTGCTGGGGACTGCTCTTAGCCCCTTACTGCTGTGGTTTCATTTATTCCTAGCAACAAAAAAATCATTATACCTTCTGCAGATGGTATAGGTGAGGTTCAGAGGTGCTAAATAACTTGTTTATGATCACCCAGCCCTGATGATAGAACTTAGAAGTCCATGAAATGGCCTCACATTCACTCTCTGTACCCATAGCTTGTGCATTCTTTTCCTGTTTTAATACTGATTCCTTCCTGGAGTGTGTCTCATTGGTGGGTTCTCCACACTCCGTTCTCCTCTCTAGTACCACAATGTTTCCATCCTTCTTTTGTGAGTTCATCTCCAATTTCAACATCTATCCCCATCGGGTTCTACCTATGAGCTTTTCAGCCCTGTGCAGCAGCCTCTCTGCCTGGCATCAGTGCATGTGATCTGCTGGATAGAGCCATATTCCAAGGCACAGTACCTCTCTGACCCACCCCAGGCTCCTCTCTGCCCACCCCTTGCTCCCCAGTAGGACCCTAGCTGTGTTCCTGACCTGAGGCTTCTGGGTAACAATTTACCATGAACTAAACAGCAGATTTTGTCTTTTCTGGTTCTGGAAACAAGTCATGAAAAATCAATGCTCCACCATAAAGCTGCAGGGCGAGTCTTTTCTCCACTTCCCAGGTCCTGGTAGCTGCAAGCACTTCACAGCCTGTGGCTGCTTGCCTTCCATCTCTACCTCCACCTTCTCTCCATCTCATCCCTGTGTCATTGTACCCTCCTCTTCCTATAAGGACATGAGACACTGGGGACCCAGAGGCCAAGAACATTTAATGTCCTCTTCCTGTCCTTAGAGGGCAGAGGCATGGCCAGGAGGTCAGCAGACACCTCCATCCTCATAGACAAGGTGTCCTCAGTAGGTAGACAGTACCACTCTCTGTGCTAACCCGGTTCCCTCACCTACCTGACTGCCTTCCCTGGACACCCAGCCTCCAAGCTGCAAGTGAAGAGAAAGAAGATTTGAAAGGATCCCACCGGGTGTCTCCCAGGGCGGTACCTCCCACCTCAGTACCTCCCAAGGCCCAGGGCTATGGAGTGTCACTCCACTGGGAGCCATGCTGGTTCCCAGCCAGGCCAACTGCCCTTCCCTCCTGTCTTCCACTTACGGAGCTTGCAGAGGCCCTGGGCTGCTTGCACCCCAACTTCCCCTGTTCAGTGTGGATTTGGAGGTGCAGTGTAAACCTCCCAGAGTTCCCCAGCTGGCTTGCGTATCTCCACTCTACTGGCCCTTGCTTCTCTCCCATCTGTTATGCAGCTTTTTAAAATCCCCCTCCTCTCTCTGTCTCTCTGTCTCTCTCAGAGTCTACTCACTTGTGTTAATGCCTTCTTTTTAATGCACCAAGTCCCTATTTCAACCCAGAATTCTTTATAGCAACTTAAATGTCAAGAGATGCATAAAGAAAACTGGTCTGATTCATCCCTCTTCTTCCCTGCCTGCTAATAATGTCTACTGCCCACTGGGTGCCACCTATGGCCACCGTAAAAGGCGCTTTGTGCGTGGGTTGCCACTTTTCAGCACTGGCCGTGGTGCCAAGAGGTGGTTAAACGCTGCACTCCACTTTCCTGGATGATGAGGCTGAAGATCAGAGTGGTGAGAAATTTTCCCAGGATGTGGCAGCGAGTCAACGTCTGAGCTGGCGGCCAGCCTCGAAACGTTGCTTTCTTTCACACAGCGGTGAATGTGCCACCGTGGAGACCATTCTAAACACTGCAGTCTGCAAAGGAAGGCTGAGTGGGTGAGCTCTACATCGGATGCGGAGGCCCTGCTGTCCTGGCATCTAGACAAAGCCACAGATTTCTTTATGGTTATTGTAAGTGGCCCTGTAAGGAGCTGCCCACCCTCTGTGCTCAGAGCTGTCCGTTGTGAAGAGGAAAGCTAATGGGGAGTCACAGAGCCTTTGTGCATTGAGGGCACTCGTACCACACCCTCTCATCCAAAGTGTATCAACTAGCTACTCTTCAACATGCTGCAAAACAAAATGCCCCATCCCTCAGTTGCTTTAAACTGAAAGTCGTGTATTCAGGCTCTCCAGCCTGCAGGCTCTGGGCATAGCTCTGTCCATTATGACCAATTTGCTGGAGACCTGGATCAGGTCTAGACCCCCAGCCATGTCTGTTCCACGTATACCTTGTGGATCTGGGATGAGGTAACCGCTAAGAATGTTCTCCCTTGGATGCACATGGTCAGAAAGGTGGCTTCTTAAGCATCTATTGCAATAAAATACCTGTGAGCAGGCAGTGTGCGAAGAACAGAATTTACTTGGCTCACTGTTCTGGAGGCTGGGGAGCCCAAGGATGTAATGATGGCATAAACATGCTTTCTGGAGAAGCTCGTGCACCCATCATATAGAACGGAGTCACCACAGGAAGAGCCAGCGGGTCTCTTCTCAAAAGGCCACGTGGCATCATGGGACTCCACTCTCATGACCTCAGTTAACTGCACCTAACCCCCAAAGCTCCACCTCCAATGTGAATCTGAGGACTAAGTTTCTAACCCTGAAAACTGGGCAACACATTCAAACTCTAGCGTTCCAAGGCTTAAGTATGGAACCAGTGCCATGACAGATGTTGGGTCTTCAGGATGCACCACAGCTGAGCATGTCTGTGTTGAGCCCACACACCCCTGGGTATCCCAGCCAGTGATGGGCATGCTGGGGAAAGAGTTCAGACACACCCATCCAAGGCGGGACTCTCCTAACAGTGCTCTGGCTTCTGAGTACATCTCTTGCCTGTCCAGACTTTCTCCTTGCTGGGGCATGGGTCAGAGATTCCTGTTCCCCCTCTGCCTTCCCTCTCCCTAAGCAGGTGGCCACCACACTGCTGTCCACAGTCCCTCCAGTTCCTGCTTATCTTTAGTCTTCTGTAAGAAGCTGTCACTGTGTCTTGCTATAACAAAATGCCTAACAAACACAATTTAAAGGGGAGAAATTGGTTTGGGCTGGTGGTTCTAGTCCATGATCAGCTGGTGCCATTGCTTTGGGCCTTCAGGTCATCATGGCAGAAGGGTATGGTGTGTGTGTGTGTGTGTGTGTGTGTGTGTGTGTGTGTGTGTGTGTGTGTGTAAAGGACAGGGAAAGACTGCTCACTGTCTTCATGGCAGCCAAGAAGCAAAAAGATAAAGAAGAAGGGTCTAGGGACAAGATGTGTCTTTAAAGGCACTCACCCTCCCCACAGTTTCTCCCACTGGATTCTCATGAGAGCCCATTTGGTCATGAATTTGTCAACAGATTAAGACATTGGTGAAGTCATCCCTGTGCCACTAGTTGAGGACTAAGCCTTCAACACAAAAACCACTTTGAGAGGCACTCCTTATCTAAGCCACAGCGCCTCCTGGGCTCCAAAGAGTCACATCCACTTCACAAAGTGAACTGCGTTTAAACCACCCCAAAGTCCTGGAGGTCTCATGAGTTACAGCACTTCTCAAAAGTCCAAGCTCAATATCTTCCTTGAGGCTCAAGATAAAGTCTTAACCATCAAGTCTCTGAATGCCTGGGTTGCTGAGCATGAAGAAATGAATCCTGGGAAACAACTTCCTAGGTGACCCTGGGCAAACAAAGTGCCATGTGCTTGCTTCTCAAAGCAAGGACTTCTGAAGGAGCTCACACATTTACGCTCTGGATACCACAGTGAATGCTGTCTGGCCAACCTTCAAAGCAGCTTTTGGGCCAAACTGCACATTTTTCAGATCTTTCTGATCTGCTTTTGATTCCCTATTTTCTCAGTAGCTGTGACTAAAAGCACCCAACAAAGCCCATGCCACTGTCTGGATGCTGAGCTACCTTGAAGTTTTCTCCTTAGATTCATTAGTCCATCATCTTGATACTCAGCTTCCCACAGAGTCTTAACACATGGGCAAAATGCAGGCAAATTCTTTGCCAGAATGTACTACCAGTGGCCTCAACTCAGATTCCTCTCAGAGTCTTTGTTCCCACCTGAAACTTCTTGAACATCCTTCACTGTCCACACTCTGGGCTTCTGAGGTTCTGCCAGAATCACCCACGAAGCTCTGCCTACAGCACTCTACCCCACATGTGATGATAAGTGTTGATCGTCAGCCCAACACGGTCTAGAATCAGCCAGGAAGAGCATCTCAATGAGGGGCTGTTTAGATCAGGTTGTCTGAGGGGTTGTTTTGATTTTGTTCATTGAGGTGGGAAAAACTGTTCACTCTGGGTGGCACCATTACCTAAGCAGGGGATCCCGGAATGGAGAACATGAGCTGAGACTAGCATGCATGCATTAGTTTATTGTTCTCTGCTCCTGACTATGGATGTGATGTGACCAGTTACTTCAAGGGCTTGCTGATGTGCTTTCCCCACAGCGATGGACTGTAGCCTGGAAGTGGAGCCTAATAAACTTTTTCTCGGTTGAGTTGCTTTTGTCAGGGTTTTATCACAGCAATGGGAAACGAAACTATGACACCACACCTCCAAACTCCTGTCATCTCCAAAGGGTCTCTGTGGAACGGTCACAGCTGTGACCTCCGGCCCCACTTCTCCGTACCAATGTTTAGTTACTTACTTTGTGTTTCTGTAACAAAATGACATAAAGAGCTCAAAGGAAGAGGGGTTCCTTTGGGCTCCGTTCTAGAAGTTCCTAGCCACAGTCATCTAGAGCTACTGTTTTTTAGACGCGTGGTAAAATAGAAATATCTTGGAAGAGGAGAGGCAGAGACAGAGCTGGGGACAAGATCTACTTTCCAAAGTCATGGCCTCAGGACCTATTTCCTCTTCGTAACCAACCCATAACAGAAGGTGATGACTGGCCCCCAAAATGCATCCATACTAAGTCACAAGACCTGCTAATGTCAACTTATCTGGGAAGAAACCTTCAAAGGTATGAATAAGCGAGGCTCTTGACTTTGTCCCCACGTCACCCCATGCATCTTCCTGTCACTATCTACTTCCTGGCTGCACATTGTGAGCAGCTCTGCTCCATACCTCAAGCCTGAAGCAATAGATCCAGACAAGGGCTGAACCCTCTGAAATCCTGAGCAAAATAAACTCCCTCCTCTAAGCTGTTTCCCTCAGGGATTTGTCTCGGAGATGAAAAACTAAGACACGAAGAAGTTGCTGCCAGAGAAGTGAGCTTGTGACCGTGGCCACCTGACTGTACGCGTCAGAAATTGTGGGAGCTTGGCTGAAGGAAGAATTAATTCAGAGAGTTTGGAGGGACGAGCTAAGAGCACTGGGGTTCATATGCAGAGCTTGGGGGATGACTCTGTCAGAAGACCAGAACACCAACAAACCAGGAAGTCTCCCCTCTGTGTTGCGTCAACATAGCCAGGGTTATGGTCAGCTGTGCCAGCCTTTAGCCTGTGTCTAATCCTGTGTTGTCTCTATTCGGGGATCATGCCACCCTCTACTCAGGGCTCTGCCAGAGCTGAGGTATCGCAGGACACCTAGAAGGAAGAATATTAGAGGTCCCAGAAAGGAAGTTTTCTGAAGCACCCACGTCTCAGACCCATGGCACCCTACAGCATTGAGAGGGTGCTGGACAGCATCTTTAGAAGCTGCCATTCCTACAAACACTGGACTTGACCCGAAAGAACCCGTGACAAGCATCAGGTACTGGCTATCTGACAGTAAGTAGCCAGCATCTGCAGATGGGCAGAGCGGTGGGTGAGACCCACTTCTGCCTCATCAACCCTGAAGCAAGAAAGTGCCTTTTCTTGTTTGTAAGGGCAACCCATGGTGTGAGGCTGAAGGTTCTGACCAGCATCCCACATGGACACCTGCTGGAAATGCTGAGCCTGCCTATGTACACATATGGAAACTGAGTAGACATCTGGTCACTGTCCTCATACCTGACTACACATCCCCATCCACAATGGTGACCCCTGCAGCAGAGGCAGGAGGGGGCCTGGGCGCTGTGTCTTGCTTCAGAGATATGGGCAAAGTGACAGAAAGCACATGAGGCAGGATTAAGATAAAGCTGAGTGCGGACCAGCCAGAGTGCTCTGAGAAACAAATACTTCATGCTCCCCAAATGCCTTTTGTGACCACCTTGATGATTGTGGAGGCCCCACTCTGCCATGCTGTATACCCCAAAAACTCAGCTACCCCTTGGCCATTGGTGTCAAGCCACAGGTTCATTTCAGCTGCCCATCATCCCTATATTTCCAACAATCCACATCATGACAAGATTAGTCATGGCCTGGGTGGTGCCATAAAAGACAGCTGGGAGTGACCACCTGAGCAAGCACCCCAGTGCTAGGATGACCTCCCTTATAGGCAGCGTCATAGGAGTGGCCAGGTTGAGCCTCTGTCCTGACATGGGGAACCTGGACATACCTCTGCAGCTTCCTGTGAGGCTCCCCATGGCCTGGTGGGCCAACCATGGCTCAGCATCGCTGTGGGTCTATGAGACGCGCTTCCCTTTGGGTCACCATGCCCGGCATCAGCTGAGGGAGTGCATTTGTCCAAAGACAATGGAGCATTCACTGTGTGTTTCCCACAAGGACTTGTGGGATGTCTCCCAGGTTCCGGGCAGCGAGCCAGTACAGGGACACAGTGTGAGTAGCAGGGACATGGCTGCAGTCCTCGGGGAGCCAACAGACTGATGGGGTAACAGATTCAGTGACAGGTTACAAGAGCATGCAAGACACCAGACACCGTGAGGACTACATCCATCAGAAGCAGCCTTGAGTGTCTATCAGTGACAGAGACTGAAGCAATGACTTTAGGTGACAGGCTCAGGAGGTCACACACACACACACACACACACACACACACACACACAAGCCCATAGCTGGGAAGACAAGCTGGGGAGGCTGCCACACTAAATAAGATGCAGACCACACAAAAGAAGCTAGACTATCACAGTGTAGCCAGGTGAGGATGGAGGTCCCACCAGAGAACCGTGTCCCCAATAACCTTCACTCTGGCTAAAGTCTGAACTCTGCAGCAGCTGTTTGTCACCATGTCTGTCCCAGCCTGGAATTCTTGGAGTCCAAGGTACCAGACAGTTTCTTGAAAAACATTTCCATGGCAAAATTGCTTCATGAGAACTGCAAACCCCACTCTCTTCTGGAAGAGTCTTCAGTGCGTATTACCCTCTCAAAGGCACCAAAATGTCCTGCAGTAAAGAATTTGCATATTCTCCCCTATGCACTGCTCTCTACAGTGCGTGTGGAGTCTTCTGAACGTTTGTGTTCAGTGGTGGGTGGGGACATGGGTACTTCACACATCAGAGGCATGGTGGGGACTCCATCACTGGCAGGATGCGTCCTGGCCAGCGGTAATCCAGTAGCCTGTGTTTACACACAGCCAGACCCTGTGCATTTGGGGTGGTCATGTTGGTTATTAGCACCTGAGACAGATGAAGGTGGAGTACAAAGAAGGAGCAGGAGTCCAGGCAGTGATGGCGCATGCCTTCAATCCCAGCACTCAAGAGGCAGAGGCAGGAGGATCTCTGTGAGTTCAAGGCCAACCTGGTCTACAGAGCGAGATCCAGGATAGGCACCAAAACTACATGTCTTGAAAAAGAAAAAGGAGGAGGAGGAGGAGGAGGAGGAGGAGGAGGAGGAGGAGGAGGAAGAGGAGAAGGAGAAGGAGGAGGAGAAGGAGAAGGAAGAAGGAGAAGGAAGAAGAAGAAGAAGAAGAAGAAGAAGAAGAAGAAGAAGAAGAAGAAGAAGAAGAAGAAGAAGAAGCCGCCAGTGGGCAGACTAGCCCTACAAAGGAGCCCATGATAGTGTCCACCTCAGGGATTATTAGGGGTATGAACTGAAGATCCCAGAAAAGGGCCACACAATTGTGACTGACTAAAATGTCAATGATGTGGAGAGTTGGAGTGTTGCAGGTTGGTAGCCTCATTACCTCGAGTTATCTTTAGTCCCCTTAATAGCCTCTCATTGGCCATCTCTGTGACTACTGGGTAAGTTATTTGGGAATGTATTAGCAGACCCCCTAGTTTACACAAACTCAAAGCTAAGAATGTCATCCAAGAGTGTCTGACACTATGGCAGGGAGTTGCTGCCTTCGCTATGATGGTTCCAGCAGCGAATTTAAAAAGTACCAACACTGGATCTAACTGCTATCACATTGGAGCAACCCTAACCCTGCTCCCTGGTCACAGTCACTCAGCTTTGGCTCTAGAATAAACTATCACTCACCCTTTTGAGGTAAGAGCTGTGTTGGTATCCATGGGCATTCTGGTGTCCACAGCCTCCAAGATCCTGGATCGCTAGTGACTAGGGACAGTGGGGACCACTCTCTATTGCTCATCTGCCAGGCAAGCAGACAGCCCTGCATCTGGTGAGGCCCTGAGGTCCCATACCTACTTAGACTCAAACAGCCACCTTCACGGTGGATCTAGTGGGCCCTCAGGGGTGGGGGGTGGGGGCTGGTGCCACATGTGACTTAGGAGGCCTGTGACATTAACCCTGCCCTTAGGAATGTGTCAAGGGGCAACTCCACACCACTGGTCAGTGGGAGCAAAGGGGCAAAGGCAGGAAGGGGAAGGCTGCGTGGAGGGTGGCAGTCATCCTGGGCAGGGATCCCAGTGCTTTTGATAAGGGCACGTAGGTTCCAAGAGGCAGAGGCAGACATCCAGCTAAGTCAGCCTGACACAGAAGGCAAGAGGCCATGCTGATGGGCCCTGCACTCTGGACACATCCTGCCAACCCTGCCCCAGGACAGGAACCACAAGACAGTTCTGACTGTGGCTGTATATCTAGCCTGTGGCTCCCCACAGGACACCAAGCCACATCCCTAAAGTGAGGTGAGTTGAGGAGAAACAACTCAGAGCTGAACGTCCAGGGCCAGAGAAGAGGGTTACTATAATTAAATACCCTGATGAAAGTAGTTTATGGCAGGAAGGATTTGTTCTGACTCACAGTTTGAGGGTACAGTCAACCACAATGGGAAAAGTCACAACAGAAAAGTTAGGCAGCAGGTCACACTGCATCCACAGTCAAGAGGCACAGATTGATGAATGCTTGGGCTCAACTCACTTTGTCCCTTTATTCATTCAGTTCAGGAACACAGCCTAGGGAATGATGCCACCCACAGTGGGCAGACCTTTCTACCTGTTAACCTAATCAAGGCAAGGAGGGAAGAATGGTTAGGGCAGCAGGCCTGAGCATCTCAGAAATACCTGGGGAGGATGCTCACCCATCGTCTCTTCAACCAGTCTTCTGGCATGTGAGGTCTCCTGAGATGGCCCTTCCAAGGTAGGAGAGTCTTCAGCTATCACCTCCCCTCACAGTCTGTGGCTCCCAGGAAACTGTTTCTTCTCTTCAGAGGTGGTGTTATACCCTCATACATGTGCCCTGAGCAGAGGGGAACATCAGCAAAAACATTTCTTGGTGGCTGCAACAGAGCAGCAGGCAGATCTGTGATCTCTGAGTTGCTGGGGTATCGTTGTTTGTTTTTGTTCTTTTGGGGGGCCCGCTACGTAGCTTCCAAGTAAATCACACACGGAGGCTTATTCTTAATTATGAATGCCCGGCCTTAGCTTGGCTTGTTTCTTGCCAGCTTTTCTTAAATTTAAATTAATCTGTCTCTCTTTTGCCTCTGGGCTTTTACCTTTCTGTATCCTTGTATACCTTTCTTTCTCACTCCATTGCTGGTTGTGTAGCTGGGTGACTGGCCCATGATGTCCTCCTCCTTCTCTCGCTCCTAGATCTCTCCTCTCCCAGATTTCTCCCTCTATATATTCTCTCTGCCTGCCAGCCCTGCCTATCCTTTCTCCTGCCTTGCTATTGGCTGTTCAGTTCTTTATTAGAACATCAGATGTTTTAGATAGGCAAAGGCAAACACAGCTTCACAGAGTTAAATAAACGTAACAGAAAGAAAAGTAACACATCTTAAAATAATATTCCCCTACACTGGGGGATTGTACACAAGGGGGACTCAAATTGAACATGTCCCCAAGAAGGAAAAGTAGAAGCATAATCCCCAATGTAGCAGTGTGAAGAGGTGACACTTACGTCTCTCCAGGGACTAGCTCTGTTACAGTCAGCCTTCCACATTGGGGGGGGGGGGCAGGCAAGGGGAGAGGTGCAGAAGGAAAGCCATTTCCAAGGCACCTGACCTGAACCTTGAACCACTAGCATCTTGAACTGTGAGAACAGCCCTTCCATTCTTTCTCAGTCACCCAATCTGTGGTGTTCCGTAAGAGCTGCAGAAACAGGACTGAGAGAGAGGATCTTAGTTGCTTTTTTATTGCTGTGGTGAGACACCGTGGCCAAGGCATGCATTTCTTATCAAAGAAAGCATTTGATCCGGGGCTCCCAGTTCCAGAGCCTGTGGCCATCGTGGCAGTGAGCAGGGCAGCAGGCAGGCATGGCACCGAAGCAGTAGCTGAGAGCTCACATCCTGATCTACGAGAATGAGGCAGAGAGAGCTAACTTGGAACCTCAAAGCCCACCCCCAGTTGACACACCTCCTCCAATAAGGCCACACCTCCTAATCCTTCTTAAACAGTTCCACTCACTGGGGACTAGGTATTCAAACATTTAAACCTATGGGAGCCATTCTCATTTAATCCACCACAGAGAGCTCACACCCATTACCACATCGGACCAGGACGGATGCATCCATGGCTTTCACAGCGACAGTCATAAGGATTTTCTTCTAAGATAAATCAGATTTGGATGAATTGGGATAACACAGTTTGAAGATGCCCCATGTGAGGAGATAGTGACAGGGAGTAGTGGTACTTGTGTAGGGGTGGGTGTCTGGTTCTGTTCCTCACGGCTGCCAAAGCAAACCAAACATGAATCTGGGAAGCAGGAAGTAGGAAGAACTACCAGGAAGCTGGAGGAAATGTGGTGAGTGTGTCTTCAGTATTCCACGTGATGGTTTTACCGAACGCACGTGGCAAAGCTTCTCAAATTGCATTGTAACTAAGCCACTTGGAAAAATGCAACGGGAGGTGACTGGTCCCCATCAACTCTTGCAGACAGTGCGGAGCTGTGGCTGGAAGGCAGCGGGGCTGACCTTGACGAGATCGTAAGGAATGGAAGCCTGGGCCAAGGGAGCAAGGCTGAGGTGGGAAAAGACAACGGGAAGGTGCCGGAGGGCGAGGGTCAGAGGGTGCCAGTCACCCAGATGTGTCGACGGTCAGAGGGTGCCAGTCACCCAGATGTGTCGACAGTCAGAGGGTGCCAGTCACTCAGATGTGTTGACTTTCATGACTCCCTCCCGGAGTAGAACTGACTCCTTCAGCCATGACCAGTGGGGAAACAAAGCAACTCTGTGTGGTTTTGGGGTACCTTGAGGTTCTCCCCCATCACCACTGCTGGGCAGCATCCCTTTGTCCTTCTCTACCACTCAGAGAGAAGGCAGGAAGTTAGAGACGGCTGTCCTGGTCAGGCTACTTCCATAGTCTCCCACATAAGTAAAATCCCTGCAGATCCAAGCTCTCGGCTTACAGCTCCATTCTACTCACATCCTGAGTCCTGGGCGCTCACTGAGCCTGGCTCTTGACCTCAGAGAGCACCGTGGTGGTAAGGGAGGACTGGCACAGTGTGAATGGTAGCTGAGTGAGGATGCTGGTGAAGAGCAGAGGAGAGGCCCAAGTAGAACCTGCTGAGCAAGGACCTGGATGACAGAACTGGCCTAGCAGCTCTCACAGGACATCAAGTGAGTCTAATCCATAGCTGGCAATTCCCAGCATGGTGGGATGAGGCCCCAGGAAAAGTGTTCCCTCTAACAGCCAAGATGGCCTTGGTTCCCTCACCAGAAGTCATGGGTTGAAGACTAGATGACCCAAAATTCCTCTGTCTCACGACCGTGATGACCCCACTATCTGAGCTCTGAGTGTCCGCTGAGCCAAGTTCCAGAGCTGGCCCTCCTAATCAGGAATGGAAGTTGCCAGAAAGCATTGAGTCAAGGTACAACAATTGCCTTGACAAGATAGGGCATTGGATGTTCCATCAACCCAAGTCCAGCAGGCTCTTTTCTCACTTCAGTTGGTCACAGAGCCCTTTTCACGTGGTTGGCCCAACTCACTGAGAAGGAACTCAGTACAGGGCCGAGACCTTGCCTCATGTCCAGAATCTTAAGGCTGCGTGCCCTGGGAGGTGTGAGAGTCAGTGTTCGGAGACTGTATCCCATCTGAGCTTTCCCCACTGCCCCCCCCAATCCTGTCTCCCACGCTGCAAGGCCAGCATTGCAGACACCAGCAAAGCTGCCAGTTTCACGACTCACCTTCCCCAAGAACAGCCAGAGTACCTGCCACGCTGCCGGATGGCTGTGCCGGGTGTGCTTCCTCGCGGCATATATTACAGTCAAAAGCTATTAAAGATTTAGCATAACCCAGATGAGATGTGCCTCTCCAGGGGCCAGCTCGGAAGCAACATCTTAAATAAAACCATCGTATATCTCTCGTCCTGACAGCAAGACAGGTGGCGCGGGCTGAGATCGATCCCTCCACCTGCCTAGATGCGTTCTGTTGTTTTTCCCCCTCACAAGACGTCAGCTGCTGAGCAGCATCACACAGGCTGCTGACATTGTTTCCAAAGGATCCCTCATGACTATTGCAAATAGGAAGCAGCAAAAAACCAGCCAGTGTTAGCAAGCACCTCATGGAGCGAGGTCCTGCGCTGGCACTGGCATCTGCTTGGTCACACCTTCTATGGTAGGGCTCCTGGTAACTACGTGATACAGGAAAAGCAGGCTGTCTACCCGTGACCCATGCTCAGTCTAGACGCTTCCCAGAACCTGCCTATCCTTTCCCAATGTGGTGAAGTACAGGGTGTGGCTAAAAGTTTTTGCAAAGTAGAATTCAGAGTGAAATGCCACCGCATCAGCCAGCTGTCAACCAGGTCCACTGAGCACCAATGCACATACACAAGCCGTGGGTCAATGTAATGGATCCTGGGGCACACATCAACCCCCTAGATACATATGTGGCCCGCTGTATCAGAGACAGCATGCTGGGGGCTCCTTCAACTTGAGGAGCTGTCTCAGCCTGTCATACCAGCCCTTAGGCTCTCCCAGTGGTCACCAGAGAAGGGTCACCAGGAAAGGCCAGATTCCTTGCCTGGAGGAGGATCAACCTCCAGATACATTCTTGGCAGACTCTGGCCCCTGCAGCCAGTGGACATTCCCCTGCCTCTGCCTCTCTTGCTGGGAAGAAGAGCTGTTCCCTGGCTGGTCCGCCTACAGGTAATTCCCCCTCCATGCTGGAGGTTCTTCTATGCTCTATGGGGATTAACAGAAACCAAGTGTCCCTTTCCCATACATTACACCAACCTAGGTAGTCAAGCAGGAATAAATAGTGACAGCTCACGTGGGCAGCACAGGAAAGTGAAAGGCAGTGTAGACACTGGGCACAGTTACAGGGCTCCTGTGTCAAGTACACTGTCAGCTTTCAAAGTTTGTCCTGAGTCTCACTCGGCACCCTCACTGTACATTGCTAGCATCCTTAAAGTCCCAAGTGTTTAAGAAGCAGGCCAGTCATATGGTTCAGAAGCAGGAGTGGTGGCTTCCTCTGGGCTGAAGCTGTGGCTGTGACATGGGCTTAGTTGCCTCCCAGGCTGGTCTAAACATGGCAGATAGGCTTCAAGTCTTAGCTTGCCAGCCCAGCTTGGGCATTTACACCCAGAGGAGGGTGGGGTGATCTGTCTGTGGATTCACAGCTTCACACAGGGAAGGGTGTGAACTCGTGGCTTCAGAAACTGAGGTAGCCGTGCTGAGGTTCAAGGCACCACCACTGCCCAATGTAAGTAGCAGTTTGTACTAGTTCTGGAGGTTTTGATTGGGGTGCTAGTCCTGCTGCCCCTCCCTGTGCCCCACAGCATCCATCAGGGTGATCAGATTGCACTGTGGCTCCCATGGTTCCAGATCACACAGAGGGTCAGAGGTTTGCTTCTAGTACAGAGAAGTACTGTGCCACAAGTGTCCTGGCACAGTCCTAGCTGCCACAGCCCCACTTCCTACCAGAGCTCACATTGCTGTGAGAGGTCAAATAGCATCACCAAGAATATGCAAATTGGTCAATCAGACAGAGCCATGCTGAAGAAAGCAAGAGGTGCCAGGAGAGGGGACACCAAGGGCACAGGCTTTTGAAGAGTCAGGAGGCACCTGGGATATCAGAATGATAGGCAGATGGGAAGAACTGGACTCCTCAGCCTCAGAAAGCTCCATCTGCTCCTGATTAGGAGAACCAGGCCAGCTTACCAGCCTATAACAGGTACCCAGTACCCACATGTCCACTCTTCACCCAGCACTCAGAGGTCTGAAGTCAGAGTACACAAATGCAGTGTAGAGCTGTGATCCCCTCTCAGAGGAGTCTCAGCACATGGCTGCCTGTGTGGGCTTCTGAAGACAGAGGCCCGGGTTCAAGGCCAGTGTTCTCCAGCAGACTGGAAGTCGGGCTGACTTTGCCTGGTGTCCATGCTCTTGGGTGGATCCTTGCTGCAAAGTTGTTTTTTCCCAGACTAAAACCTTCCATCTTGCAGTGAAATTTTTTAAGACAGGATATATACAGGGAGATGAAACAATTGGGATGTTCTAAGAAGAGGTTAGGGGGTTAGGAGTTAAGACAGGAAGCAGACAACTCATAGTAACTTCAGGAAGTTCCTGAAAATGGCCAGATTCACTAGGTCCCTCCTCCCCAAGAGCATATAAACAGTAAAGACTGCTGAGGGTCACTGTGGGACAAGTCAAACAACCTGGAAGAAGCAGAGAGCACACGAACTGCCTAAAAGAAACAAAGGCCAGCTGAGCTGCCTAGAAGGACTCCCTCCAACCTGCTGAGCTGACTGCAGGCTGTGAGGAGCTGCAGGCTGAGCTGACTGCAGGCTGAGCGGTGCTGCAGGCTGAGCTGACTGCAGGCTGAGCGGTGCTGCAGGCTGAGCTGACTGCAGGCTGAGCGGTGCTGCAGGCTGAGCTGACTGCAGGCTGAGCGGTGCTGCAGGCTGTGCAGTGCTGCAGGCTGTGTGGTGCTGCAGGCTAAGCTGACTGCAGGCTGTGTGGTGCTGCAGGCTGAGCGGTGCTGCAGGCTGAGCGGTGCTGCAGGCTGAGCGGTGCTGCAGGCTGTGCAGTGCTGCAGGCTGAGCTGACTGCAGGCTGAGCTGGCTGCAGGCTGAGCTGACTGCAGGCTGTGTGGTGCTGCAGGCTGAGCTGATTGCAGGCTGAGCTGACTGCAGGCTGTGTGGTGCTGCAGGCTGTGAGGAGCTGCAGGCTGAGCTGACTGCAGGCTGTGTGGTGCTGCAGGCTGAGCTGATTGCAGGCTGAGCTGACTGCAGGCTGTGTGGTGCTGCAGGCTGTGCGGTGCTGCAGGCTGTGCGGTGCTGCAGGCTGTGCGGTGCTGCAGGCTGTGCGGTGCTGCAGGCTGTGCGGTGCTACAGGCTGAGCTGACTGCAGGCTGTGCGATGCTGCAGGCTGTGCAGCGCGCTTCGGTTTCCAGTGTTTGTCAGCTGTCACCTGTGCTGGTTTGTGCCTTGGCGATGCAGATGACTCAAAGATGGCTTTGAGTCATGTCTGCTCCTGTAAGTAAGTAACCCCAATAAAACACATTGGTTCACAAAGTTGGACCTTGGTGCTATCCGTACTTTGGTCTGACATTGGTTCCTTATCTGGGGTGAGTAGACACCTGTTCACAGCTCCCCAGGAATAGTGTCATGCCACCCCAGCCCAGGAACTGTTCAGTAGAATCAAGTTCTGTTTTCTGAGTCCCCTCTTCATGACCCACCCCCTTCCAGTGCCAGATTAGCATAATGGCAAGTCTGAAATAGGAGGGCAAGGCCTAGGTGTCTCAGCGGGCTGCCCTGCAGCCAGGCCGGACAGAAGGCCTGCCTCTCGCTAGCTGTTCTCAGAACAGAGGGGTCCTTCTACACACATGTATACGTTCTTGCATGTGTATACGCACACTTCCACGTGCACCCACAGTTTTACACACTCACTCACAATGAGCTCATCTATGCAGGGAGCACAGATGTCTCCGGTCAGGACAGAGGCCTGCTCCTGCATTATGCTTCCAAAGATTTCTCTGTGCATTCAGCACCGACCACACTGGCTCCTGGGAAGAAGCTCTCTTGGTGAGACACACACCCTGCAGCTTAGGAACTCACGTGATCCAAGAAGAAGGACCAAAGAGTGGTGTTTGTTGCCCCAGGAAACAAATCCATGTAAACTTGGACACTTGCCGTGGTATGGCCTCTGAGGTCTGAAGCCAGGGGCCCTGCCCACCACATGAGCAGAAAGGTACAGATGCTGCAAAGCTGGCCAGGTGGCAAGCCTCTTGTGGGGGGTCAGGACTTGCCATTGAGCAAACAGAGGAAAAAGGAGCTGGGTTGGCAAAGCAGAGTCCAGTATGGGGGCAAAAACCCATGGCCATCCCCGAGGTTCTGAGAGGTAGACAGGGTAAATGGGGCCCTGCCATTCCATGTAAATCAGGCACAGTTTCACAGACATGTGTGTCCAAATGAAGAGAGAAGTGCCATACAGTATCCTGGGACAGGCAAAATACATCATTTCAGACCACATTTCAAGAGAAACACCCAAATTAGAAAGAGTAATAAATTGCTAATTAAATCCTGCTTGGATGTAGCAAGATAAACAGCTCATTGAAACCTGCATGTCAACAGACGATGAAGTCCCTGAAAAGCTGCTGGAGATGGCACGGGGGTGTTGGGGCCTAACTCTGACAGTTTGCCTGTACTGCTGTTCTGAACAGAGCACACCCTCCAGAGATCCTGACGGATGAAGCCCAAAGCATGAGTGTTATTCCTGAAAGATGGTTGCTAGGCCCAGAATGAAGTCAACGCATGTGACAGCAGGTCCTTCACACCAAGTCCAGACACTAGAAGTGAATCCAGAGAAATAAACCTGGAGGCAGACAGGCAGGAAGCAGGAGGCAGCAACCACAGTAGCAGAGGGAGGTAAGGGGCCAGTGTCTCCACCTCCGGGTCCTGTTGCAGGTGCAGGGAGAGTGAAAGGAATAGACAGCCAGCGAACAGGAAACAGGAGGGTGAGGCTCGCACCTCTCCTCCTTGGAAGGGATTTTAGCAGGAGGGTGGAGCACTTCCTGCACCCAACCACCCTGCACCCTAATACTGCTGACGCTGCTCTCCGTGGAGTCATGTGTCTTCAGCTCCACTCCCAGCTCTGGGAGGCTCAGTCCTGGTCTCTTGCCTTTCGAGGCCTGGCCCTGCCGAAGCTCATGCCTCTGTAAGTGCTGCCTGCAATTCTCCAGCTCAGGAGCAACTGGGACTCTGAGCTCCTGCAGCTGGTGTGAGTTAGTGGATGCAGACCTGTGCAGATGTGAGCTGGTGGGTGTACGCGGGTACAGATCTGAGCTGGTGGGTGCACATGGGTACAGATGTGAGTTAGTGGGTGCATAGGTACAGATATGAGCTGGTGGGTGCACATGGGTACAGATGTGAGCTGGTGGGTGCAGACTGGTACAGATGGGTGCAGATGTCAGTGGGTGCAGATGTGCACATATGTGAGCCAGTGGGCACAGGATACAGATGTGTGAGTCAATGGGTACTTACGTGAATTCGTGAGTGCACATTGGAGTTAGCAGGTGCATGTGTCCATGTTTGAGTCACTGAATTCATATGTGTACACAGGTGAGTCTATGAGCATATTCATGTGCACATGTAAGCTGGGGGAAGCACAGTACACAGATATGAGTTGATGGGTGCACATTTGTGCACATGTAAGTCATTGGTTCTCATATATCCACATGTGAGTTGATGCATACTTGTGTGGGTTTGTGGGTACACATGTGTGCACACTTGAGTTGGTATGTGTATGTGTATGCACCATGCCTCTGATCATATACATATAGACACACAGTAATGTGTAAGTATTGTATGTTTATGTGGTGCATACACAAGTGCGTGGGTGTGAACATGAGTGTGCATGCGTGCAGAGGCCACGCAGGACTTCATGTGTCTTCCTCTACCACTCTAGCCTTGTTGCCTTGAGACAGGGTCTTTCACTGATCTGGAAGCTGACTGTTTTAGGTAGGCTGCCCAGCCAGCAAGCTCTTGGGGGATCTTCCTGTTTCTGTCTACTAAAGCTGGGGTTACATGCACATATAGCCACACCTAACTTCTCATGTGGGCACTGAGGATTTGAACTCAGGTCCTTGTGCTGGCAGACCAAGGGTTCTCGCCCATTAAGCCATCTCCTCAGTCCCCACACAGTGTCTCTAATCAAATGTTTTTCTCATATATATATATATATATATATATATATATATATATATATATATATAACATAAAGGTAACCACCAACCCATGCATCCTTTTCCAATGTGTAGTTCATATAAAACAAAATATTTATTAACATTAGCAGCTGACTTAGTTAGGGTTACTATTGCTGTGGTGAAACACCATGACCAAAAGCAAGTTAGAGAGGAAAGGGTTTATTTGGCTCACACTTTCACATCTCTAGAGTAGTCCATCTCTAAAGGAAGTCAGGGCAAGACCTCAAGCAGAGCAGGAACCTGGAGGCAGGAGCTGATGCAGAGGCCATGGAGGGATGCTGCTTATTGCCTTGCTCCCTATGGCTTGCTCAGCTGCTTTCTTATTGAACCCAGGACCACCAGCCCAGGGATGGCACTACCCATAATTTGCTAGGTCCTTCCCCATTGGTAACTAATTAAGAAAATACCCTATAGACTAGTCTACAACCTGATCTCCTAGAAGCATTTTCTCAATTGAGGTTTCTTCCTCTCAGGTGACTATGGCTTGTGTCAAGTTAACATATAACTAGCCAGCGTAGGGACAAACTAAAACCCACAATAAATACTAAACTTTTGAAGAAAAGTCACTTCAAGGTGCCTTTTGATTTAAAGTTTCTGAAAATTAAATCACTACTGGAAATGATACTGTGGGGTTTTTGTTTGTTTGTTTGTTTGTTTTTTGTTTTTTGTTTTTTCAGAATCGCTTCAGCACCAGATGGCTGGTCATCTTATCTTTTCTTCGAAGCATTTGGGCCACCATATCCTAGATCCCAAAGTATGTCTCAGTGCTTTGTATGTGGGGGGGGGGGGGTAGGAAGTGGCGAGTGACCCACAGCGTCCTGGAAACAGTGCCAGGCCCAGGACCGGTGCCTGAGTGCAAGGTCTGGTGGTTCGTGATACATGTTCACATGGCAAGGTATTCACATGAGTACATATATGCTACGTGGGTGTGACTTGATATGATGTGGGCTATATGTGGGTGTAGATGTACCTGGTGTAAATACAAAGTGTGGGTGGAATATGAGTGTGCCTGAGCGGCACGAGGGGCTGTGTATGTGAATTGTGTGTGTACCTGGTGTACATACATAGTGAGGGTGACATGTGAGTCTGCCTGGGTGCATGTACAGGGTATGTACATGCAAAAGTGATTTTGTGCATGATATCATATGTATGTGGAGATGCTGTGGTAGGCACATGTGTGCTTGGGGGAATACAAGTGCAGACTAAAAAGGGTGGTGAACTATCTAGATCAGTCGCTTGCCCTTTGTGGTGATATTGTGTTCCCCAAAATATTGTGCACTCTAATAAACTTATCTGGGGTCAGAGAACAGAACCGCCACTAGACAGACAAAGAGGCCAGAAAATGGTGGCACTCACACCTTTAATCCTAGCATTCCAGAGACAAAAATCCATCTGGATCTCTGTGAGTTCAAGGCCACACTGGAAACAGCCAGGCAGAGTGACACATGCCTTTAATCCCAGGAAGTGATGGCAGGGAGCAAAAAGGTATATAAGGTGTGAGGACCAGGAACTAGAGCCTGGCTAAGCTTTTAGGCTTTCGAGCAGCAGTTCAGCTAAGATCCATTTAGATGAGGACTCAGAGGCTTCCAGTCTGAGGAAACAGGATCAGTTGAGGAACTGGCGAGGTGAGGTAGCTGTGGCTTGTTCTGCTTCTCTGATCTTCCAGCATTCGCCCCAATACCTAGCTCCGGGTTTGTTTTTATTAATAAGAACTTTTAAGATTCCTGCTATAGCCCTTAGCCCAGCTTGTCCCCCTGCATGTCAAGTCAATTACTATGTGTATATTATTCCATTGGGTCCCACCACTGAGCACATCGCCCTGACTGAGCCCTTAGGGACACTGAGCCCCGAAGACCCTTACCTTTCCCCCAGGAAAACCCAGTTTCAGGGGGAGTGAGGCTCCTCCCTCCCCTCCAGGGGCAGCAGCCCAAGAGAGCCCATCTCACCTCTGGGGGCTGTTATGTTTTGTGTTCGCCTTGGTTTTCAGCTTGTGGTAGTAGTTATTAATGTTTTTCATTTCCTCAAAAATTACAGCTGTGGTGACGTTAATGGAGCTAATTGTTAGTGTTCCGCAGCTGGAGCGTCAATTTAGCACCTGCTAAGAAAGACATAGAGGCTGAGGTTTGGGGGGAATGACCCGATTACCAGTGTTATCATGTCATTCTGTGGCAAGGGGGAATTACCCAGGCGGAGCAGGGGGTAGTATCTGAGAGTCACAGTGGTGCTCTCATGATGCCAATGTGAGGCTGGCTGCGGTGTGTACAGGACGGCTCTGTCCACTCGGCATTTTCTTTAAGCCCTCTAATCAGAACAGGCTGAAGACAGAAAACTAGTCAGGTCCTAGAGAACTAAGCGTGACCTGCCTGGCTGTGCCTCGTCCAAGGGATGGAAGTGGGGGACACACAGGGCAAGGCTGGGGTGCTGTAGAGGACCCTGTCTTCACAGCAGGAGCGTCCAGATTGTGGGAACCAACCAGCTCACAGCGTGGGACAGTCATGGGTTGAGGGGCTCCCTCCCCTCTCATGTGCCAGCTGGATCCTGTGGAATGTAGAGAGCTGGGGGAGAAGCTGGGCACTAAGGAACAAGAGGTCCTCTCTGGGCCTCAGTGTTCTTGTCTGTAGAATGGAAACAAAAGTCTCCATTTGGCAGGCTGGCAGTGAGAATTGTTCTTGTTGGTACAGTCTTTACAATCAGACCACAACGTGATCTACTTGCATACCTTAACTATTTAATGAAGTAGTGTTTTTCTTTTTTTTTTTTTTTTTTTTTTTTTTTTTTTTGAGACAGGGTTTCTCTGTGTAGCTTTGCGCCTCTCCTGGAACTCACTTGGTAGTCCAGGCTGGCCTCGAACTCACAGAGATCCGCCTGGCTCTGCCTCCCGAGTGCTGGGATTAAAGGCGTGAGCCACCACCGCCCGGCTCCGAAGTAGTGTTTTTCTAAGCTTGGTAGATTTGAAATTGTATTAACAATTAATACTATTAACAATTCTCAGAGGCCTGATAGAGTGAGCTCAAGGAATCATATTACATTCTTCAGCGTAGGTGCATGCTGCAGTGTGGGTGCGTTCTCCTGACTGCCCTCTGCAGTGTGGGTGCATTCTCATAACTGCACTCTACAGTGTGGGTGCATTCTCCTGACTGCATTCTGCAGTGTGAGTGCATTTTCATTGGTGCATTCTGCAGTGTGGGTGCGTTCTCATGGGTGCACTCTGCAGTGTAGGTGCGTTCTCATGGGTGCACTCTGCAGTGTGGGTATTTTCTCATGCGTACACTCTGCAGTGTGGGTGTGTTCTCATGGGTGCATTCTCATGGGTACACTCTGCAGTGTGGGTATGTTCTCATGGGTACACTCTGCAGTGTGGGTGCGTTCTCATGGGTGCACTCTGCAGTGTGGGTACATTCTGCAGTATGGGTACACTCTGCAGTGTGGGTGCATTCTGCAGTGTGGGTGTGTTCTCATGGGTGCACTCTGCAGTGTGGGTGCGTTCTCATGGGTGCACTCTGCAGTGTGGGTGCACTCTGCAGTGTGGGTGTGTTCTCGTGGATGTACTCTGTAGAATGGGTGCATTCCGCAGTACGAGTGCTCATGTCTGGCACAGGAATGTCTCCGACCATGCCCGGGAACTCACATCTCAGGGTCTGAGAGGCCCTCCAGCCTCTAATTGCTCCCTTACAGCCCCCTGCAGTCACAGGAGCCCCCTCTGACCCACAGTCCCCCCATTGTCTCCTACGCTTCTCCTTGGAGACTCAGGAGCTCAGCTGGGGACCAGGAAGGAAGCCCAGTCCCATGGGTGGCATGTACCTGTCAGCTCGTCCCTTGCATAAGAAATCAATGGTAGGGAACTTGCTGCAGTGTGTAGAGCCCCTCCAAGAACTATCCAAGCTCATCCTCCTCCATCCCTCCCCTCCCTCTAACTCTTGACTCTAGGAACAAACTCAGCACCCTGCACACACAGGGAGACAACCATGTGCACCCTGATCCTCTGCCTCTCCTAGCCAGACAGCGCCAACCCCTCTGTGACAACCCTCCAATACTGGACAGGGTGAAGCGTATTCATCACACCTAATCACGGAGCAGAAGTACCTGGGGAAAGGAGAAGGTGTGGGAGAGGGAAGAGCTCCAGACATGGCCGACCTCTCAAATGAAAACGTGGAGCACATAGGCTGAGGAAGGCCAGCTCCTGCCTCAGGTCCCTGGAGGGGCGCTGTGTGTCTGTCCTCCAGGGCTCACCGAGGCCAGGAGATCCTGATGGTGGTTGTGGCCATTCATCCTCCCGTGATGGGATGTACATCACACTGGACCAGAGTGGTTTCCCAGAGTTGAACAGGGCCTGGAAGAAGGGCTGGTCTGTCTGGGGTGGGGGTGGGAGACATAGGGTGACAGATTATAGGGAGGGGTCGGGAATCTCCTCAGGACCAACTAACAGAGCGTATGTGTCACTTGCCACTTCCTGCTGAGGGGTCTGATGGGAACCCTCAGGCACTCTCCTTGTGGGAAATGACAGGGCAGTGTGACACCACAGTCCTGCCCACGCTGGTCCACCCAGAGGATGGAGGGCATGCTAGAAATGGGGGCCCTCAACATCCAGGACTGCACACCAGCCATCAGCTGTGTGACGAACTCTCCCTCCCGGCCCCACACACCTTTGAACACGCTCACGGTCCTCCCATAGCTTGGAAGCACAGCTGGGGACTCTGTGGGAGGAGCCTCAGTGGCTGAGGAGGCATTGTTTCTGAGCATGTGTGTCTGGGAGGGATGGGTGTTGGAGGAGACTGATGAGCAAGTCGGCCGAGTGGGGAAGACCGGGCCTGTGGTAACACCTTCTTGGCTGCACAGGAGAAAAATGTAGAGTTCTCTCTCCCTCTCACTCTCTTCCTGTTTCTCCCCTGTGGCCTCCCCCCTTCCTCACTATTTCCTTTTCTCCCCCTCTTATCTCTCTACATCTCTCTCCTGTCCTTTCTTCTCCCCTTGTTTCCTGTCTCACACCCCTCCTCTCCCTCTCCCTTCCCTCTCCCCTCTCTCTCCTTCCCTCTAGCTTCACTCTTCCATTCTCCCCTCCTCTTTCTCCCCTCTCTCCTCCTCTGTCTCTCTTCTCTCCAAGTCTATCTCTTCTCCCTCACTCCTCTCTCCCTCCCCTACTTCCTCCCTGCCCCTCTCCTTAGAAACCAGAACTATGGATACTTGGTTTTCAGACTCCAGGACATGCAACAGCGGCCTCCCAAGGCTCTTGGCCCTTCAGCCTTAGTCTACGTGTGACACCATTAGATTTCTGTCCTTGGGTCTGATGTGGCTGACTTGTGCCACCTCTTCCCATGGTCCCCAGCTCCAGGCCACTGCTGTGGGGCTGCTTAGCATCCTAACTGCGCAAGTCACTTCCCAAATGGATTCCCTCCTACAAACGGAAGGAAGTGGGGAGAGCAGAGGCACTAACGTAGAGGTGGGCACGGACACTTACAGACCTGCACAGCATGGGGAGATAACGGTCCATGGGTGTAGGTGATACGAAGATAGAGACAGAGTATTCCCCTGGTCTGAGTCTCTGGAGAGCCTAACAGATGAAGATCAAGCCTAATATCTGGCTTGATGCCAGATATTGCCAGAAAGCACCATGAGGTAAAACTCAGGCTCTTTCTGGTTGTTAGTCTCTCATACACACTGGCCTGGACCTCCCCAAGCCCACCATGCCACGTCAGGTCCTACATGCAGCATCATCAACATGAGACCACATCCTCCTGCTGTTCCCGCTGTTCCATGTCAAAGGCAAGAAGAACTGGAAGGGTATTGGTGAAGAAGAAAAAACAAAACAAGGAAAGGAAACCAAACATAATATGCTAGAAAACTTAAATTATCCTGAGAGTTGGAGAATCTCACTTAAGGGCGATGGTTTGTCTGACACAAAGTGTCGAAGGCTTGAGTTTCGTGGCCTCTTTGAAGACCCCTGTGGCTTCCTTTGTGGCTCTGTCTGCACTGCATCCCTCCAGCAAACATTGCTGTGGTCTTCATCCAGGATACGGGCTTTTCACACACGGCAGCTTTTAAAGGGTGTTTTAGACCGTTAGTGAGAGAAGGCACGTTTTCAAGGGGTGCCCCAGTGTGCCAACTGTCCACGCAGTCTCCTGTCACCTGCACGGTTAGGAAGGGCGAGGCACAGTGGACAGTGCCTCCGCCAGAGCAGCTGCTTCTGTGACAGGTACCCATGGCCTGTGGAGAAGCACGTAAGTTGTATCCCCTCCAGACTGCGTGCACGAGAGTGCAAAGGTACTGGCTTTGGGATGAGGTTTGGGACAGTAGCCCCCCAGAAGGCTCCTTGAAAAGCTACTGGAAAACTCCCCATTGGCATTTCCTGAGGAAGAGAGAGGGTGAAATGCTGGGATATGCCTCCGGCTGACACCTGGCTATATCTTGGTTCTGGAGTGGGACCAGATTCAATTGGTTTTCTAAGGGTGTGAGAGCCTGGCCCGGCAAGAATGTACACTTTTAAGATGCCAAACACCTCAAATTTGTAGGTTCTTACTCTTATATCTCACAGATTTTTTTTTGAGGTTCTAGAGATGGAACCCAGAACAGGTGTTCTGATGCTGAGCTACATCCCAAGAAATCCATGATACAGGACCATGTGGGCAGTGGGTCACAGTAAATATAGATGGTTCCTGCAAGACCGGCATCTGCCACTGCCTGTGTGGTCTTGAGTAGCCACTGGTTCTCCGCGTGTGAACTGAGGGTGCTTGGAAACTGCTCTAGAAGGAGAATGATGGATCTGCCATTTCTCTGGCTGAGCCACCTACAGCCAGAGACCTGCAGCAAGGGTCCCAGTGCTCCACAGCCATAGCCCGCCAACCCACTGCCTCCATTCTTCACCCAGCTCCAGGACCAGCTCATCCTACCTAGGCAACAATGTGACTCAGTTCTGAGGCTGAGACCCAGCACGGGGCTGTACTGCTGTTAGGCTTCCTACCCTGCTCCTGCCATCCTGCTAGATACCTGACCCTTCCCTTCTGATGCTTTCTATTGATGTAGCAGTCAACTGCATGAATGTTGAGCCTGGCCACTCCATGCTCTCTACACCACCAACCCTCTACGGATAAACCTGGGCACCCTTTCCTCAAGGCTAACCTCTGGTGATTCATCAGCCCACACCCCTGTTCTAGTATTGGGGGTGTGGTTATGAGCCAAGCAGACAATCTCTTCCTTCAAGAGCTAGAGTTTGGGGAGCATGATAGAGAGAGTCCTTCTCGTATGGGAGAAGGGCCATCACCGTGGCCGCTTGCCCTGCTCTTTGTAGTGCTGTTCCTGTTCCCTTCCCCACCCCGAGTCTAAATCAACTCATCTCAGCGCATGCCTTTGGGTTGACCTTCATGCAGGTCAGAGGCTGGAGGAAGTGGCCAGTACACCAACTCTAGGTGTCTTCTGGCAGAGGATGGTCTCCTCAGGCGTCTCTCTGGGTAGCATGAGCACAGTAATGAAAGCCTGTCTTGGCCTTTGCAGAGAGGCAAAGAATGGCTGCATCCTCACCAGGAAAAGGCAAGATGGAGGCTCTACTGCCTCTCGTAGACTCTTCTGGCAGCCAGATATCTCCGCATCTCAGCCAGTGAATAAGGATTTCTTGGGCTCCCTGTGGGCTGAGCACATGGCCGGGGAAGTGCCAGAAAGAGTGGAGAAGAACCAGCTGCTAACTTCAAGGGTCCCAGGTGTCGAGGAGCCACTCCCAAGTGCATGAGGACAAGGCGAGGTGTGAACCAGGAGAGTTCTCTAGGCTTGCAGACTGGGAAGGGCACCCTAAAAGTATGGATAAGTCTATTTTATGAAGCACATAGCAGGAGCCAGCCGAGGACATCCGCTATCATCTTGTCCCACATGCTTCAAGATGTGGGAGTCCATCCCACCCCATGCCTGCATCAAGCCACTTGGACAATACAGGTCAGCCCCTCACCAAACGTGCGTTTATCTTCTGGGTCATCCCCTCCTTATGCTACCTGAGTTCAAGTTAACAGGCAGTTGTGGGACTGCATCAGCGGCTCATTCACTCACTCGCTCCGAGGATGGTGGTAACTGAAGCTGAGTGAATCGAATGACCTTCCTAAAAAGTTGGAGTGTCCAAACAGCAGCAGGCGTCCAGAGCTAAGCTGAGGTGGTTCTTCAGCTCAGGTGCAGTGGCCTCAAAGGCTTCTCCAGATGGGAGATGCACTCAGCCAACCCTGCATGATGCAAGCGAGCCAAGCCAGTCCCCGGTGCACAGAAGGCTGGTATGGCTGCTCAGGGTCAGCTCTCAGAGGAGGAAGAGAGCCTTCTCTGTTAAACTCAGCACCCCTCACCTCCCAGTCCAGATGAACAGTCTAGAAGCAACAGGGCTGTGTCCAGAAGAGCGTGTCCGGCTAAGCTCCTCGGCTCACAGAAGGAGCTGCAGACAGATGAGGAGTCTAATGTGGAATGTCAGTCAGAGCGACTGAAGGGAGGGGACCTGCAACGTCTAAAGAACTGCCCCCATCCGCCTCAAGAGTACCTGTGTAGTCCCTGCCAAGGTTTGCAAGTTAGTGGAAGCTACCGCCTAAAGAAGCTGAGTACCTCACCCAGAGTCACAAGGCCATCAACACAACAGAGGCAGCCCTCGGTTACTTGGTGACACTGGAAGCCCTGCCATGTATCTCTCTGGTGGAAGGTGGTGGCTGGCCACAAGGGTGGTCAGGCATTTCGAGCATCCACCCTGGGTTCCTCTTTGAGTCGGAACAAAGTTGGGATCAGGAGCCTCTGTGGGGAGCCCGTGTTTGCTCCCTGCCCACCTTCAGGGATCCTTCTTCATTCTGTGGCTCTGAAGGGTGGAGAGGAAGTTAAATGTGGCTTCCTGTCAAATGGTTGTGGATTCTCGGTGGGGCTGATGAAACCTTTTTGAAAGAGGCAGAGGTGGCGGTTTGCACACAGATGTTACTGCGCGCTTTTGAAACTATGTGAGATAGTTTTTATACTGGTGCATCTCATTTCAATTACTAAGGTGTTAGAAGTGATTTCATGGAAATCGTCATGGGTCTCAGACTGTTTAGCAGCAGGAGCAAACATCTGAACCTCATCTGCCATGCACATGGGCCAAGTGACTCCCAAGCTACCTTGGGTGTGGGAGACTGAAGTTATTCACTATCACAGGGCAGACAGTGGGCTCCAGCTACCTCGAGGAATGAATCTCATGTCTACCACAGTCTGGCAAGTCTCTGAGCACAGGATTCAGCCCAAGACACCCCAGAAACAGAGGGAGGAATACATCAGAGACCTCACAGAGTTGTCCTCTGGGCTCAACATCTGTCATAGAAGATAGTCCCTAAAACATAGGCCCTTGGGTATTACTAGAAGCTACCTTGTGACAGGATGTGGAGACAGCAGGGACATCCATGGGTATCCTCAGTGATCACCTTAAACTCAGGCAGACCTCCTCCTGCTTATCACCCAGCTGCCTTACCACATGGCACCCCTACCCTTCAGCATCAAGGTCACCCACAGGCCCAAGGAGACTTTCTCCAACAGAGTTCTTAAAGGCATGACATTCCCTATAACATCTTTTATAGAACCTTGCATCTTGGACGCACTGGTTCCAGCCAGCCAGAGCCTGCTGTCCACATTTCCAAGACCAACACAGACAGAAGAAAGGGCTTCATCCATCTAGACACTGGGCAGGTAAAGAGTAGGTGTTTAACTCCCTTTGGTCCAGGTCTTGGCTGTCAATGTGATTCATCACTGCATCGGGGCAGGCAGAACCTCAGAATCCAGCAGCTCAACACGCTGATGAAAAGGCCAAAACTCACAAAGTCAGGCTGAAACCCAAAAGGAGGAGCAGGACAGTGGGAGTGAACCAGCACAGGACTGCCCTGCTACCACCCCGCTCACTGTCACCCACTCCCAAACGCTCCCCAGGAATCCTGGCCTCCCCTGGCTTTCCACAGAGCATGTTGAGGCTGCTCCAGTATCTCCTTCATCGGAATTCTGGCTTCAAATCAGCAATGCTGTTGGTCAAAATTAAAAGGTCTCTGAACACGGGGGCAGAACTTGTCTGGCCCCACCCCAAAGGTCCCATCAGAAGCACAGAACTGTGCAGCCCAGGCTTCCTCCCTGACACTTTGACCATGAACCAGCTCCATCAGCTGCCAGGGCAAAGCTAGACAGCTCCACTTCAAACCATAGCTCCGCCTTCTCATTGGAGTCCCCCTGATTTTCATCAATTCTAAAAAACTAAATCACAAGTCAGCAAAAGGTCTCAGCCAGTTAAGGGGCTTGCAGTCAAGCGTGACAACCTGAGTTTGCTCCCTACGGCCCCACATGGTAGAAAGACGGATCTGACTCTCCTGGTCTCCATATATGCGCCATAGCACACAAGCATCCACACATCCGCACCCACACAAAGTAAGCTAAATAAATGTTGCTAGAGAACTCAATTTGCTGCAGGAGTGAAAGTGGGGCACCAGGACAGGCCTCATTCTCCTAAAGCTCCAAGTCCCCTGAACAGCCTAAGATTCGAGACCCTCCCACTGGAATCCAGGGACAGAGTGGCCAGTCTTTAGGCACAGCCAATGTGGAGGCAGGAAAGTGTGTCCAGGGTTTGGAGACACTCACTGCCAGTTACAACTTGGGACAAGAGCTGCCCATTGGTGGACTTCTTGGCTGTACCCTATCTTACTTCACATGTCTCCTATACTCCCAGAGAGTCAGCTGCAGCAGGGAGGGGAAGGAGGGACTCCCTCCCTGATGCCAGGGGCCCAGCAGAACATCCCTCTTCAACTATCACTGTGTCCCTCACCAGATCTCCCTGTGCGCAGCTGCCGGACTCTTAGAAAGCCCTCCACACTGTCTGAGTGGTTCTTCTCAAACAGAAGCGTGAGTATGAAGAAGGCTCCGTTTCTCCCAGTCTTCCTCGCCCACTTTTGAAATCCTGCTAAATTGTTCTTACAAACCAATGTGGGACATCATGTGTCAGGTATTCCACAAATGTGTACACACTTGAACTCCACCTTGATGCATTTATAACCATTTAAATCTAAACTGCCCCTGTAATTCTCATCTATCTTTATGTATCAGCCATCAGTAGCAAGTGCCCCACCAGCCACCCTACAGTGGACCAGTGCTGAGCCAGAGAGGCCACCTCCACTTACCTCCTGGATGTCCTATCCCAGTTTATCTTTGCATGACACGAGAATCAACTACCCAAGAAAGAGAAGTGCAGCCAATTAGGAAACTCAGGGTCTGTCCGGGCTCCAGCAGCATCGCAGAAGCTTTGGCCGTGACTTCTTCCTCTGTCACACAGAACACAAGTAAGTGCTACACCACCCTCAAAAGACAACACAACATACCAGACGCTCATGTGGCCAACTGTCACCACTTGGCTAGACTGTCACACAGATTTGGGATGCAGGGAACAGTGCTCTCCTTGTGGAATGGTGTTTCAATGAGTTAGGTAGAGAAAGCGGGGCGGGGCCCAGGCCAGGATACAGGATGCTAGAAATAGGGCCTGCAGAAGACTGTCAGGTTTTGTTGTGAAGACCCATCCAGGGCCTCGGGGGTGTTTGGAGTGTAATGCCTGCGGGAACTTCAGGAAAGCTAGGCAATGCCAAGGCTTCTGGACCTTACTCCTAGCAACACTTGACTTCCAGGGCTGCCCGTCCCTGAGAGAGCTAGGGCCTCCTCTTCCCTAAGCTTTCCGTGGGGCTGTCAGCCCGCTGCACTCTCGGGAACCACTGGCTCACCTCTGGCTTTTGGAGACCAGTCAAAACGAGGGTAAGAAGGCAGGTCAGTGCCTACGTGGGATGAGAACAGGGCTTGAGTTTGCTCGGGCTGTGAGGGAAGATTCGTGCCATCTCTGACGCTCGTCCACACTTGATAAAATAAAGTGATCTGCTTAAGCATCTCTAGAAATTGATGTTCAAACACATCCCCCCTCTTCTTCCCCCTCCCCCTCCCCCTCACTGTCTGGGATGCTGTCCCTGCTGCCCTGGAGCCACCATCTGCTAAAGGCACAGCCCCTGCCTCTGCCAATACCAGAAACAGTCAGGGTCAGGCAGCGCTGGGCTCATCCCATGCCCAGGCAAGGGTCCCAAGAGGTTAGGTGTCAGACTCTACCTTCTTCTCCCTGGCCAAGGACACCCCAGGAGCTACTCTCATTATAGCACTGACCACCTGCTCCAGGGAAGTCCCGCCTTACTTCTTGTCACAAGTCAGAGTTGTGGGAAGAGTCCTCAGCACGGGACAGAGCTGCCTGGGGAAAGGTCATACTCTGTCAGAAGCAAGCTCCTGAGTGGTCTGTAAGGCTAAGGAGAGCTGGAGCTTTTAACCCAGAAAAGAACCGGCCTATCACAATTGGCCGGGTTCCAGAGGGTGGGCTGTCACAGACTCAGTGGCATGTATGCTGGTAGAAGTCTACCTTCACCTGGGCTGGGGCCTGGTTGTTAATTTTCAGTACGGTCAATTAGTCATCAGTATTTTCCCAGAAAGATGGAGACCTGTTCTCACCCAGGTTTCCAACTAGAAGGTTATCAACTGGTTATGTAGCATCTAGAAGCCACAATCCTCCTCCTTTCAGGTACAGCCCGTGATGAAGGAGTATTGTCCCAGCATGGCTCCGTGCAGCTGGCATGCTCGGACATGGAAGAGAGGAGAATCGGGGTCAGCTCTGGCTCCTACACTTGGCCTCCAGGAACTCTACTGCTCACTCAGAGCCATTGGACAATCCTAATTCTCTCTCTGGAACTGTCACAAAGATCACGTAAGACCCAGAGGACTTAGTGCCCAAGCTGCTGTGGTCCTAGCACATAGGCAAATATACACAGAGGGAGCAGAAGTCTCACCCGCTGGCCTGCCCCAGGCACCACTGAGTCGTGTTTGTGTTGGAGAAAAATTAAGGCTGATCACGTCTTGTGCCTAACATGGAGCGACATCTTCTGAGTCTCCACATATTGCTGTTTTCACTGAGCCACATGTAACACTTCAGAGTGCCAAATGCTTTTTAAAAAATAGACCTGGCTCTGAACGGGTGCTACAGAATATAACATGGGTGGAATATGGCTTTGATGAAAACACAAAATGCTAGCCACTCCCCACCCCACCCCCACAAAAAAGGAGAATTACAGGAACTCTGCGGAAAGATACTTTCAAAGACAGGCTTATTCTGAACAAGAGTCCTGGGTGGAGAGTGATGTATGGGTTCTGCTTCTTTCTGCCCTGGGTTCAGCTACTAGTGGGGAAAAAGTCAGGCCACACAAGTTTTCTGCAAAGTGGCAGTGCCACCTGGCTGTATGTGTTGCTCAGGTGTGGACAGGATTGGCAATGTGACCGTGGCATCAGGGATTTCAGAAGTAGAAGCCACGCTCTGGTAGCTCTGCACAAAACTCACCTCCCACCCATCATCTCTACCTCCTGGTCACCTGTCACTGCCCTGGTGTGCAGCAGGTCCAGTCCCTTGCAAACTGGGGCCTGCAGCCTCAGAAAGCTGCCACACTGGGGGTAGAGGGTCACCGTCCATCTCCTTGCTTTCTCCTCTTCCTCAGAGACAATTTCCCTTCCCTGTACCTGTCTGAGCCATCCAGAAGGCATCACTAAATAATCAAAGTGCTGGTCAAGAAATCCTCCAGCTTCTGCTTGACATGCTTTCATCAGCCCTATGCAGCCTGTGCTGAGCCTGGCATCTCTAGGAGAAGGCCACCCCTTCTCTGGGATATGGCCACCTCTGCTGGCTTCCTAGGACACCTGCTCCATTCATACCTCCTTTCTCTGCTTGTCTCCATAGTCTCCTCTGTATTTATCCCCATTGTGTGCTTACATTCCATTTTCTCTCATCTTGGAAAACAAAACAAAATACAGAGTGTGGAAAGATGAGAGGTTTCCAAGGGCTTGGGGAAGGGGAGTGAAGGCGGAAGACTGTGAGAGGGGAACTACTCAATGGCACCATCTGACCTGCATGTGACACCGCATGTGTCAAAAGTCAGAATGTGAGGGGCTGGGGAGATAGCTCGCCCAGCAAAGTGCTTGTTACACAAGCATGATGACCTGAATTCCATCTCCAGCACCCAAATAGAAAAGCTAAGAGTTGAATCAGGCAGTGGTGATGCACGCCTTTAGTTCCAGCACTTGCTAGGCAGAGGCGTGTGACTCCACATGAGTTCGAGGCCAGCCTGGTCTATAGGGCAAGTTCTAGGACAGTCGGGGCTACGCAGAGAAACCCTGTCTTGAAAAGCAAACAAAAAGCAACAACAAAAACAAACAAACAAACAAATAAATATATACTTGCATCCAGCATTGGAGAGATGGCAATTGGTGGATCACTCGGCTCACCAGCAGGTGGGCCTAGCCAAATCAGTAAATGCCAGGTCCTAGAGAGACCCTGTCTCAAAAAATCTGAGTGGGAAATGACTGAGGAATGACACCCAAGATTGACCTCTGGCATCCACACTCACAGATACACATGTAAGCACTCTACTGCATACTTGTAAACATGTACACACACAAAGCCACAGTAAACACATGAAGAAATGTCAGACTTCAGTCAAGGATAACACATGATGTTTCATCAATTTTAAGATATGCTCCACACTGACGTGTGACCACAAACAGTGAAATTGAGGAAGGAAGATGGGAATTCAGGACTTTCTACCTAACTTTTCTATAAATCTAAAAACATTCCAAACTGCTTGACAGGTAGTCACTGACACCAAGGGAAGTCTCAGAGATAAAGGCAAACAATGCCTTTCACACTGGCTGACATTGCTCACTTGCACTCCCAGAAGGCAAGAAAACAGAGAGAATGTTGACCCATGTTGATGCTGTGTACAAATGCACCCATACAAACACACATACACACACACACCATATAACACATATCACATATACACAAACCACACATCACAATACATATACCATATACACACATGCATCATATCCACATACCCAACACTTATATATATATGTACATATATATACATATATACATATACACATTTCACACCTATACATACTTTACACACATACATATATACCATACACATATCATACACATCAGAGAGAGAGTGCTAATATTTCACATGATTGTCTTTGATCTTTAAAAGTTCCTGTGAGCCATGTTTTTAAAAGTAAACAGATTTTATGGTAGACTGTCTCAATGATATCTTGAGGGAATAAGTCCAGTGTTTGTTGAAATATGGGCGGATGAATGAATAGATGGGTGGGCAAGTGATCAATGGATAAATGGGTGGGTGGGTGGGTGGGTGGGTGAATGGATGGATGGATGGATGGATGGATGAGTAACTGTGGGTAGATGGCTGCATGGGTGGGTGGGGTTTGATAGATGAATAATTGAAAGGGTGCGTGATGAATGGGAGGTGGGTGAATGGATAGATAGATGAGTGAGTGATTGAATGAATAGATAATGGATAGGTGGGTGGAGCGTGAATAGGTGGGTGAATGGATGCATGATGGATGGATGGATGGACTCAAAGAAAGTTCAATTCATTTTCCCAGTGCTGGGGGCTGAACCCAGGTCCACACTCCTCATTCTAAGAAAGCACTCTGCCACTTAGTTGTATCCCCAGTCCCTTCATTTATTTTTTATTTTAAGGCAGTATCTCTAAGTTTCTCAGGCTAGTCCTTAACTCACTCTATTGACTATACAAGCATTGAATTTATAATCCTCCTGCCTCAGCTTGCATAGTAACTAGAATTACAGGCTTGCAGCATCAAGCCAGGCTACAATGAGCCTTTTGGCAAGTTTTGTTCAGGTTCCCCTCAGGACTTTCTAAAAACAAACAGACCAATGGAATTGTAGGGCCAGCCTGCTAGCGTCAGCCTACTAGAGTGGCAGAGGTGCTTAGGAAAAGGCAGGTTTATGGCATAGAGTTTTGTCCAAATAGAAAGACAAGAACAGAGAGAAAGGGATGGATCTTCTGAAATCTGGTTCCAACACATATGCTCTGACATATGGGAGACACCGTGACAGGAACTGCAAATGGAAGGGCAATTTCTTACCACCCCCAGGAATCTGGGACTAGCAACCCCACACCAAGCCCGGCAGCACAGGGCCCCCGACCCCTCCACCCACCTCCCAAGAACCATAGAAATGTACCCAAAGCCAGGGACCCACAGAATTCTGGAATTCAGCCCTTAGGTAGCCCCCTCCAAGAAAAGAGCATTTCCTAGCCATAGATAAGAGCAGATCACAGAAGCAAAGACAGAGAAGGTCATCCTGGCCCATTCAAGAGGAACTTGGTCCTAATGCATGGGGACGGATCTGGGACCACCTAGGAGCCACAGGAAAAAAATCTCAGTTGGCCATGGCCCAGGGTGACACTGGATAATGCTCATCTCTCCAACCTCCTCTCCCTTCAGTCCCCTGCCTTCACATTTGCTGAATGTGAAGAATGGTGGCCGGATCAATCTCCCCAGGCCGTGAGTGGGGCGTGGTGAAGCCAGACCCCCAATTCCAGGGTGGGTGATGCCCCTCCGCTCAAAACAGATTGTGTTCGGGTCTGTGCTTGTTGGGATGGTGGGGGTGGCAGGCACGTGAGACTTGAGCTCATCTTTGTAAGATCTCGGGGTGGAAACACATAATCTTTTAATTAAAATTTTACTGAATTTTAACTCGAATTTCCCATCTGCTCCCCTAATTATGCCTAACCCTAAACCTAGCTTGGAACCATCTGTGTTCTTATCTCATTATCCTGGGGTTATTTGCGTGCTTGTCCAATTCCTTCAGGAAACAGTGAGTCCCTCACCAAATGCGGACATCTTAGATCTCCAGAACCAAACAGACGTCACACGTGCTGGGTCTCAGAAAGGGTCCAGTGGGCAACTGCTTGGCCCATGGGGGTTCAGTCAGGTGACAAATGAATGGGAGGACACGCAAGTAGCTAGATAGGAGCATGAACCCTCCAGCCATTGGTCAAGCTGTGCTTGATGTCATGATTATTGTGCTGTGACAGCATGCTGGCTGGAAAAGCCTCCTCTTATATATTGTAGATTTTATGTAAATTTGTGTAAAAGGCATGGACCATTTTTTTTGGTGGTAGTGGGGTGTGTGTGTGTGTGTGTGTGTGTGTGTGTGTGTGTGTTTCAGCTTGCTGATCTTGAGTAGAAACCAGCCTCCCAGAACCTCATTCTGTGGGTTGGGGCCAGGCCTTTGAAGTCTTTGGGGACAGAGCAGGGACACGGGCTTTGCTGTAACTGCTGGAGTGAGAAGTGCTGTGTCCTTATGAGTCTACCCAACACCTGCTGACCAGCCAGGGCCAGGCTCATCTACAGCGAAATGAGCCCCTTGTCTCTAGTTGGCTGTATGCTGGCCTCCTTCTCTGAGACAGGGTTAAAATCCTCCCTGGTTCTCAGAGGCATTTAGAGGACCCCTGGGTGCAAAAGGGCCAAACATTCTCTACTGAGCACTTCATGCTACACATGGCAAAAGTGCAACACTTCATTTCTTCAGCACCCCACCTCCTTAGACTATGCATTGCACTGTCATCTGTGCAGTGGTACTGTGCTGCTTGCTGGCCGTGATGGCATTCGTGGAAGATTCTAAGCCCACCAGTCAGAGAAGCTGACCCAACAGAGAAGCCAGGTCATGCTTCCATGGAAAACTCACAAGAGCAGAGAAAGTCCTTTCTCTTTATAGCTGCACAACACTGGGCACCACAGCCAGAGGAATGTCGTACCAGGTGCACCCAGCACAGGTTACATGCAGCTGCTCTTGGCAAACACTGTCAGCTAAGAACAAGATGTTGATGCTCCTGTGGGTGTGCACATATACACACAGTTGTGCCACGGTGCATAACCTTTCTGTGCGATCATGTGTGTATGCTTTGGGCTCCTCTGCTGGCCATGGCCTAGTGCACCTTAGAGTCTACCTTTTAGGCAGAGCATTCAGCCCCTCCAAAGCCAAACCATCATGGATCGACTCAGAATCCACCCCACTCCCACATCCACATCCATGAGTGTGTCCCTCGAGTACCCGTGAGCCCCCAAGCACACACTCTGCTCATCTGAGAATACAGCCACCAGGCTTTAGGGCGAGGAGAGACCTCTTGAGAACTCTAATTCATAGAGAACATTCTAATTGGAGGAGGGAAGCAGAGCCTCACTCCTGAGTGAAGGACCAAGGATTAGTGTCAACTAACTATTCCAGGTTGTATCATTCCAACATTCTGGTACTGCTGGCTTCGGGGATGCACTATAACAAGTGGCCGAGGAACAAGAGCTGAAAGTGCTCCTTCAGATTACCATGAATGAGTTCACCCAAGACACAGGAGCACAATCTTTGTTGGGTGGGGACAAGCAAGGCTTGAGCACAGTGACTTCTCCACCCCATGTTGCCATGAGAAGCCGAAAAGGATTCCAGGCACTGGAGGGAAAAAAAAAAGAACTTGTTTATTAGTAGAGAGGAAGGGCTGCTGCTATTCTCAGTGGGAGGCATATTTATTTCTTTGCATGAAGGTATTTCTAAACACAGGTAATTATAAGAATCATTACCCCGTGAACCAGCATGGGAAAGCATATGGTAGCTGATGTTTCATAAATAACCCCTTCGTGCAAGCTCCTGAAATAACGTTTTCCTTGTCTGCCACACCTTGCTGCAGACACCAGAGCCTCCACATCCTTTCATTTGGGAATGCTGGCAGCAAGCCCTTTTCCTCAGGAAAGAAAGAGAGCAAGCAGAAAGGCCCCAGCCTCATCATCTCAAGAGATGTGTTGTGGCCATGTAGCTTTCTGTGAGCCACAGGCACAATCCATCCACAGCCCCTCACCCCCAAAGGAACAGGTCCTGCCTCTGTCCCAGACTCAGCTGCAGGGTATTGTCCTGGGCTGCAGTTGGGGTAGCTTGTCCCTATCTCTGGGCTTTTCTCATGATAGGTGACCGGGACTCTCTGTGGTCAGTGAATGATACACACACGTGTATGCATATATGTATATACGTGTTCTTGTTGCAGTACTGGGTGTTGAGCCAAAAGCTTCACACAAGCTAGGCAAATTCTCTGCCCCTGAGCTGTACTCCTAATCCTTCCTCTACTTCATGGCTTTGTCACGGGGCCTCACTGAACTAACCATGCTGACTGTGAACTCATTCTGCAGCCTAGGCGGGGCTTGAGCCTGTGATCTTCCAACCTCAACCTTCAAGCCGCTGGGGTGACCGGCCTGAGGCACCAGGCCCACCTTGTTTTATGCTGTGGACAGTTTAAGCATACGCAAACGGAACAGCAGGCATAATAAATGTGCCAGATTGGATCCTAGCTCCAGCAACAATGACCCAAGCCCCTGTAGTCATGATAGGGACCTTTCCAAGCCAGGAGTGGGTAAGAAATGCCATTGCTCACAAACGTGAGCCAAAGGAGACTTCTGCGCTTCCCCATCATCTACTCTCCTCCTGTCTCCCTTCCTTTCCTCCCTGCCTCCTCCTCTCCCCTCCTCCACTGGCATTCAGACCCTCCCCATCTGCCAGGCCTGGTCCTGTTTATGCCTTTTACTTAGTGTTCCAAGGTCTTAAATTCTTAGTGTTTGTGGTTTGTTTTGGTTTTGCATGAGTTTAGAAAAGAAACGCTATTTGTAACTTGGGACCACCAAGACATTCAGCAAACATTCTTCCTTTTCTTTCCTTAGGTGTCTCTTTCTCATTGAAAAAATCCTTGACCTGCTTTTTGCATAAAGCAAGTCCAGCTAGCAGAGGGGTTTCCCTCTCCTGCTCCCTGATGCACTAATGAGCTGACTCCTCAGAGCACTTCTAGAAGTGGGGGGCGGGGGGGTGCTTTCCTTCTGCCAAAGTCTCCATCTCTGCCATCTATTCCATTCAAGGTTGGGTGTGGTGTGCTTCAAGGCAGAAGCATGAGGCATCGTGTGACATTCTCAGGTCACAGACACTGTCCTCCTGGACACCATCTACCGGCTCCGCCCCTCTTGGACCTGATCCCTCCAGGCCTTCTACACGCTTAGCCTCTCATTCCAGGGACTGTGTGGAAGAGCTGAGGACACACTGGGACTCATTAACTATACCAACTCACGCAGATCTTTGGGGTCAAACATTTCTTAGGGACACATCTTGTCATATGAGACACTGCTGTGTCAGACTCACCTCTCTCCCCCAACTGTGGTGACCCTTCCAGTTCCTGAGTAGCCTGTATGGAAGGCCCAGCAGTTTCTGCACAGCCTGCCTGGCATCCTGGCAGGCTGCTCTCTTTGGCTTTGCTCAGGACTCTCAGGTGTCCCCCTGCCGTTGTTGCCCTGCATTCTTGCTGCCCTGCATTCTTGCCTGTCACATCGTTCGCTTGCTCCTAGAGAGGTGGCCTTGGGCCATTTCTGGGTCTAGTGCTTTCTGGGGTTGTTTGTGGTAATGGAGCACATGTGAGGCCCCTCTGGTGTGGGCCCTCTGCTGGGAAGCACTTCAAGACACATACAGGAATCTCTGACCATACAGTACATTTTACTCTTTTTTTTAAAATTTTTTAAATTTACATATCAACCACAGTTTCCCCTCCCTCCTCTTCATCTTGTTCCCTCCCCCACCTCCTTCCTACTCCCCCCACACCACCACCGTCCACTCCTCAGAAAAGGTAAGGCCTCCCATGGGAGTCAACAAAGCATGGCATACCAAGTTGAGACAGGACCAAGCTCCCTCCCTCTGCATCTGAGAGAGGCATCCTACCATAGGGAACAGGTTCCAAAAAGCCAGCTCATGTGCCAGGGACAGATCCTGGTCCCATTGCTAGGGGCCCCACAAACAGACCTTAGCTACACAACTGTCACTCACATGCTCCCTAGCCTTTAGTCTATAGGGTCCACGAGCTTGGGCCAGCTGTCTCCGTGGGTTTCCCCATCATGATCTTGACACCCCCACCCCGCTCACGTAATCCCTCCTCCCTCTCTTCAACTTGACTCCCGGAGCTCCATTTTGCGCTTTCTTGAAAGCTACCTTGTTGAGAAACATTTGGATTGCGAGTTGCAGGTTCCTATTTTCTACCGTTTTCTTGTCGTTTATGAAAACTCTTTTCTTTCCCAACAGTCTGCCCCATTACTTCCTTGGGGCTTCTTGTTCATTCTTCTTGTGATTCCATTTGTATTTATAAGCAAACGTTCAGCCCATGTTGAATCCCTCAAAGCTGAGGTGGCTGTAGAAGTTGTCTGCCCTAGAATCCAGCATGATTGGAGACTGAATTCTTAACCCTGGTATTCATTTTACCACCCATGAGGTTACAGCAGAGCAGCTATGAGCCTCCTGGGCAAAAGAGCTCCACCACCAGAAAGGACCATGGCTGGAAGAAGCCAGCCTCCTGGCTTTGCTCTTCAGCCACCTCTCTAAACCCTAATGTCCCAATGGCAGATCTTATCAAGGGTGACTCTGACCAGAGCTCTCGCAGCCTCAACTAGAGCAGAGGGATGTCGCCTACTGCAGGGAAGACAGCTTACATGCCTTAGGCAGCAAGCGTTCATGTGTCTGAGGGACACATATGAGGCATGGCTTAAGCCTGAGATTTCTCATGAAGGGTGTCTGCCCGTGGACAGGTGATGGGGCTGAGGGGTTGGTGGGGAGGAAAGGGCTTTGCTGCCTATGTGCCTCATTCCAGATGGCTTCTTGTGCTGGTTGTTTTCTTGCAGGTCCCATCAGTGTTGAAGATAATGGGTGGTGATCTGACGTGAATACCCGGAACACTGTGGCTGATGTGGCATCCAACTGCTACCCCAACACTGGCAGCTGATCACATGGTGCCTTGGTGGTTGCTAAGAAATGACTCATGCCTGGGGAGGAGGGTCTAAACAGCACCCCTAAGATATTTTTTAACAAGGTGTGAACAATAGGTCTACTGACATGGAGACTGTCAGGGAAACAAGTTTCTTTCAAGTGTTAGTTACATTTGCTCACCATGGTTACAACTTGGCAAAAATATCATTTTGTATCAATAGGATAAAGTTTTCTTTAAAAATTACTCCAAGTTTGCCTTTTACTCAGACAAATCTATTAACAATGCATGATTGATAAGACCAGTTGGAAAAGTCATTCTCTCAGAGTCCAGGGTCTAGTGGATCCAAAGCTTGTTGATACTTTTTGACCAAAAGAGCTTATCATCACAGAGCCTGCTCTGTGCTCAGAATCAGAAGGGACCACAGAACCCATGTGCCACCACAGGCCTGGTTCGTGCTCATAGGCAGAAGGTACCCGGGCCCCACCTGCCGCTGTAGGCCTTGGCTCCATGCTCAGAATCAGGTGCCATAGAACTGAGATGTCAAAGGACCAAGTTCCCAGGGAAGATGGGCATGCTGCAGAGCTGCTAACGGTGCTGAAGCATACATGCCACAGGAAGTCCCACCCCAGCACAGGCTCCATCCAAGAGCCTGGATTTGGGGTAAAAATCCTTTGAAGAAAACCCCAGTTACCTCATGCAGACTTCAGGAGGGCCCTGAGGAGTGCTCCAGGTGTAGAAGCTGCTTGAAGAAGTAACTTTTAACTTTTTAGGGTATAACCGTGAACCATACTCTCACTCCCAGCCCCCAGAAAGAGGAATGTGGACTGGATCAACCTTGTTCAGATGAACAAAGCCACTGTGAGTTCATGAGCTCTAACAGCCATGTCCGCACAACACACCTGCTAGGCAAGATGTACCCAGTATAATAATGGCATGATTGTTATGAGGTAACCAACCACTTTCTGATTGGATTTCAGGCCTACTGTGAGGGAGGGGATTCATGTCTGGCACTGTAAACTTAGTCAAGGCTATGCTGGGGAGGCCATAGGCCGTACAGGAAGGGGAACATAACTACCGTTGTTTTGATAAATGGGCATGCTGTGTCCACCAAACTGCTTTCTAAATGTTTGTGCCTGTAGATTAGTGTTGCTCTCAGGCTTAGTCACACAAGGGTCTAGTTATAGTAGGAAGATCATGTCAAAGGACACAATCCACCCACAGTGGTGTCAAGCTCAGATCACGAAAGGCACAGATGTAAGGGGAATTCGAACACCGCCTTGCATGGTTGCTTTGAGTCACCCAGCAGCAGTGAAGGATGATGGACAAGCCTGATAGTATCCCCGGCATGTGGGAGGGTAGGATGGGGACCGAGAGGGTCAAGTAATAACAGAAGAAGAGTAAGGCAGAGGTGACAGTGGTTCTTCCTGTGCAGGGTGGTGGGGACCTAGGGTAGGAAGAGAGAGAGAGGAGCCTTGAGCTCAGGCCCTGGGAGTCTGAATGTGAGAAGGACAGGAGCTGGGAGGGGACCCCAGCCAGTTCTTGGGGCTGAAGAACAATGCCCCACACAAGAAGACATTGTATCTACCTTTAAAGGCAAAGGCATCATGGAGCTGTCACTTTTAAAGGGTGACAGCGGGAGTGTGGTCAGTCTTCTTGGCGAGACCTTATCACTCAGAGCTGAGATCTAGGACCTTCAAAGGTGTTCCAAACGATGGTGGGGTAGACAGGGAGGTGAGGATAGACAGAGGCAGTGATTCAGAGGCCAGGCTCATCTCTCCTGCATACATGTTTGTTTACGCAAATCCCATAATAAGCTTCTGAAAAGTCCGTAGTAGGTGTTTGCTTTTGTTCTGAAAGAAAATGGCATTGGAGTGAATGGGCCCCTTGGCCTGCGTCCATGGCAGTAACTCTGGCTCTGGCCTGACAGCTCTTTCCATGGGACATTTGTGCTTTTGGCTTTTATGAAGTCATCAAAGCCCACTTCAACACAGACTGAGCCCGCCTGCTTCCTTCTGGGCACAGCACAAGCGCGACAAGACACAGCCACACCTAAGAGTGCAGACCACAGCAGACAGAAGAAGAGCAGGCATGCACAGTGGGCAGATGGAGCTCAACAAAGAGGCAGCGGGGTCAGGGAGAGCTGTGCAGCTAAGGCCTCCTGAGGGGAGAGCAGAGAGAGGAGAGGGCACAGGCCTAGACAAGAAAGGCTATGAGGAGAAAGGAATGAGAGAGCTGGGTGCTGAGCAAAAGGAAAACCCGGGCGTGATCATGAGCAGTTTTCACTTTTACATCCAGGTGACATATCCAAAGAAAACAACAAAACACGAAGACACATGTGGCACCCAAGGGCCCCAAAGGGTGCAGATGATGTGCATCCTTATCCCAACGCTCCCTTGACTGCTAGTCTTGTTCCTCCACAGAGAGAATCTGGACCACCATGGGAGAATCTGTGGGCTGTCTTTACGTAAGAGAGTTGGACCCACATAGTCCCCAGGGATGTGGACTTCCCGGTATACTCATCCCCAGCTTTACTCTGGCCCCTCAATCCCTGTACTGGACGTGAAGACCATGCAACTGGTTCCGAGTGACCCCCTCAGGAGACAGAGGGAAGGCTTATCAAGAGACTGGAGAGAAGCCCCATAGGACCTGCATGGCCTGTGGATGAATGAGACCTAGACACCACCTTTTATTCCCCCAACACATGTCCTCTCAGCATGACCCTTATGCAGTACCCACACAGCCTGGAGACCCGACTCTTCACCATCAGCTCCCAGGTGGATGTTTCCTGAGTGTGGTCCTGCTGATGCCCAGCCTCCAAACATAAGCCAGAGCCATGTAGAAGCCCTTGATTTTAAGCAAAATCCATGCAACATAGAAGTTGCCATTTAAGGTTGTACAATTTAGTAGCATTTGGTAGTCACAGCATTCTAAAACAGAGGAAGCCCCACCCATGACCTGCATCCCCTACCCAGTCTAAGCAGCGTGTCTTGGCTTCTCACACAAATGCATGGCCTTGGGGACTAGCTTCCCTCACTTATTAGTGGCTGAGGTTCACTCTCAGGTGGTGGATATTGGTGTTTCATTCCCTTTATGGCTGACTCACCCCCTGTCATGTGCATGGACAACAGTGTGTTTGCTCATGTACCTGCTGCTGGTGCACATCATGAGCAAGAGTCTGAGTTCTGGGCTGGAGAGATGGCTTAGTGGTTATGAGCACTGACTGCTCTTCCAGAGGACCTGGGTTCAATTCCCAGCACCCACATGGCAGCTCACAACTGTCTGTAACTCCCTTTCCAGGGGGCCCAAAACCCATGACAAAACACTAACACACATAAAATTAAATAAATAAATTAATTTAAATAAAAAGAGTCTGAGTTCTGCTGCTCTGTGTCTGCAGCTGTGACCAGAGACCTGGTCAGTTGCAACTGAACCCAGAAATCACAGGAGAAGCTGTCGTGATGCTGCTGCCCTGGACAGGCAGTGATGGGCATCAGCTACATGGCACAGCACGCAGCCACCCCTTTGGACCACTGCCCACCCCTAGTCTGACCCTAGCAGTGGAGGAAGGCTCAGGAAACATCACCAAGGCATGGCAGATGCCAGGGTTAGAGGTTGGAGCAGCTGGTAAGGCAGAGTGCATAGCCAGCAGTTCCTAGTTCACAAGACCCCCAATCCAACCCAGCCACTCCTGTAGCTCTTAGGCAAAAGGTAATCTCAGTACCTTTCTGTTTACAAACACAGGGAATACAAACACATGGTTTATTATTCTCCAGAGAGTCACTCCGTTTTTAACTTGTGGCACTCTGGGCTGGCTCTCTAGTGACCTAGTTCAATAGACCTCTTTAAACTGGATGATCCACGGCCCTGTGAAACAGGCTTCAGCACACGTGGGACCAAGAGCAGAGAATGTGGCATGCAGAGCTAGTTCAGGCACACCGCTGCCCTGCTCTAAAACCTCCACTGGGTCCCTGGTGTCCTCCAAACTAAAGCCTTTCCAAACCTGAAGTTTCCATTTCCCAACTCTGCTTACAGCCTTTCAACCAGATCGCCTCCGCCCCAGGTATGCCCAGCACTCATGGTTCCTTCCACAGCCTCCAGGGATCTACTCGGTCAGCTGCCCTACCTCGTTTCAGTCCATCCACAGCACAACCTGCAGATGCTGACGTCAATGGCACCTAGTGAAGGGGTCACTCTACAACAAGAAGGCACGTCCTTCATTGCTGACTATGCACGGGTAGCTCACTGTCTGTCTAGTCTTGTTCCACATCATTGGTCTCACTTGGGCAGATCCCCATTGACCTTGAGTAGACAGGCAGGCTGCCGCTGTCAGCTGGGACCTCAGTTTGCCCTAGGAAAGCTGAAGCCCAGCAGAGTGCTGTCACTGTTACATACACACAGGGCATAAAAGAGGTCCCAACATCCTCACCCTTTCCCTGCCACCTGGATTCCTGGAACCATGCTCAGGTTAAAAGCTGGAGCTACACTATTCGTCCTTTGGTCACAAGCCCCTCTCCCTGGAATGTTTCATTTTTTAATTTCTTCTCTTTAACTTTGCTTTCTTTTTTCACATTTCAGAGTAGGCATAGAAGCATAGACAGAAAAGTTTGGAATCTGCCCCTCAGCTTGGCAGGAAGTACAACAGGAAGCTCCAGGTACACACTTCCCAGACACAAATGGACACGTTGTCCCAGGTGCATAGTAGATGTGCAGGCTCAGACACATACACAGACACACGGTACAGGCAGCTTTGAACACACAAAAGGACTCACAGCCCTGGGTGCATAGAGGGACGTGCAGCCCTGGACACATGAGCAGACGCATGGCCTCAGGCGCATGGAGGAATATGCAGCCTTGATCTATGAGCAGACACATAGCTGCAGGCATGTAGAGGGACATGTGGCCACAGACACATAAGAAGACATCTGGTCCCAGTTGCATGAAGAGGCATGAGGTCATGGACGTGCTGACGGACACATGGTCTCAGGCATGCATACTTGATTCTTGTCACAGAGATTAGTCAAAGACATGATACCTAAGAGAACAGGTAAAAACATGAATCCAGAGATCATAGGACTCCACATGTCACCTGGTCCCATGGGCCCCCTCATCAAGAGAAGTGGCAGGTGGCAGAATCATGGCAGGCTCTGCCTGTGCCCACAGAGGATCACCAACGATCATGTGTCACAAGTGCCCTGAGGGCCAAAAGTGCTATCAGGTGGTACAGGGACATCAGGGCACATCCAGAAGCCAGGAATGAAGAATAAAGGGGCAGGAGAGCTTCATGGAAACAGATAGAGCAGGCACCAGTGGCTGCTGATGAATGATGGACAGAAGACAAGCACCCCTGTTCTCCCTACCCCCAACCTATCAACCCCTCACAAGCCCTGTCAACTCATTCACACAGCTGGTAAATATTTTTGAGTGCCTACTATGTGCCAGGTGCCAGAAGCCATGGATCCTGTGATTAGCGAGACAGTATGACTTCAGGAGTTTATGGCCCAGAGCATGCAACGATCAGTGACCAAATGATTCAACTTGTGCATGAGCACCATCAGAAAGAGGAGCTGCTATAAGAGGGATCCAACCTGGACCAGGGATCTGGATCAGGAACCCCCAAGAAATATGCCTACACTGAAATGTGAAAAAAGAAAGCAAAGTTAAAGAGAAGAAATTTAAAAATGGAACATTCCAGGGAGGGGGGCTTGTGACCACAGGAAGAATGGTATGTTCTGTGGAATAAAAGGCATCCAGGGTGGCCATTGTGTCCAGGAGAGGGGAGCTGTGGTGGAGACTGGGTTGGAATTTGGAAAGGACATTGTCTGGTCAGGTTGTAGAGGCTTGGGAACCTTTGGAACATGCCATGTGACAAGAAGGAAGAGGGCTGAAGCCCAGAGAGGAGATCTGGGTGGAAGGGAAGATGGAGCCACAGCAGCCCACAGACGGCCCATTGTGGAGAAGCTTCCCATCATGGAGAGAGACTCGGACTGTGCCTGACTAGACCCCAGTGTCTCTAGTAGAACCAGACACAAGCAAGTGAAGACAGAAGGAACAGACTCAGGGCAGAAAAGAGGGGTCCGCCACCTGGCTCTGCCAACCCGTGCCATGCTGCAGGGATGCTGACTGGTCCTTTATGCAATGTTGTCTTCCTGCAGCCAAAATAATGCCCCTGCCCACCTCCAAATTGTTTCCTATGCCCTCATTATAGGCAGGATCAGTTTCTGTTGCTTTCCTGGCCAGTTCCCCTAGCATGGAGCAGGGTTCTCCACCCTCAGTTCATACAGTGCCTAATGTGCCCAGGGTGGGGCTCGGTGCCCATCAGGCAGCTCCTAGCCTCCATGGTGGTCCATCCTTCTAAGCCACCGTCAAGGGGCAGCCTGGGGTCTACAGAGTGGTGGGAAGAGGAGTCAGGAATGTGGCATGGGGACCAGAGGCTAGCCTAGCTGCTTCTAAACACCTCCTGATGATTGGATCACATTGTCACTGGACCCTGCTGTCTGGTACCATCTACACCCTTCACCCACTCTCATTTCTCCCCCTGACTTGAATGCTCTGAGGCCTGGCTCCCTCTTCTGTCCCCTGAACTCAATGTTTTTACAAGAGCAATTTTAGATGCATGGAACAGGATCCCTGCTCAAAGCAGCTTCCCCCAGACAAAGAATTCTACCCCTCTCTGGTTAAGAGAGATCCCGGGACTTCATGGATCTGGAAACAGACCTCCAGGCCCAGGATTACCAGGACACCATGTGGCATGTCCTCCCACCCTCCCTTCCTTCTTCATCCCTGGAGACTCTACTACCTGTCCACACCCAGGAAGCTTCAGTGAGCCCCCCCCCCCCCCGTGTTTTTTGCCCAGTTCAGGAATTTCAGTGTTTACGACTGGTCTGCGGTGCCTACCACGTTGTTTCCCACCTCTAATTCCATTCCACTTCTTTCAGCAGAGAGCACTTCCTCAAGACAGGCTGTCTTCTCCTCAGCTAGAAGCAGCCCAGCCTGGAGCACAGAACACATCAACCCGTGTATCATCAGACTCGAGCTTCGAGCCTTGGATCTTTAAGTCTCCCCTGAACCTAAACATATTGTGGAACCTTGTAGCTTTGGAGCTAAGGAGTTGGCTGCTTCCAGAAGGCAAGTGAATAAACACCCCATAACAACTTCCTACAAGCTCTAATACAACTCACCCTGTGCTAGATCTCACACACATACACACACACACACACACACACACACACACACACGTATACACAAACCTACCCCCCCAAAAACACACACACCAGACATTCCACACATAACACACACACACACATATATACACATATACACATATGTACCAGACACATGTGTTCCCCCCCGACACACACACACCTGAATGCTGTCTGTCCTTACAACTCACATGTGCCCTGGATAATCACAGGCTACACTGTGGGTGTCTGGGTTCCTTTGGAAGGGCCAACGGCGGCTGCCATACAGCCTCCATGAGACCAGGGCATGGCATAATGAGGACCAATGACACAGCACTTACGGCACGGTCGCCTGGCCGCTATGCTATAATCAGCATGTAACTAAGTGGTCACCAGTCACCACATAAACATGGCTTACACTAGACGCATCTGTAGCTTAAACAGCCCCACAAAGTCACTTTAATTTCAGTGTTGAATGGAAAACAGTCAGTTGGCATGTGCAGAGAACACGAGGTTGGAAATGTGAGGCCCCTCAGGAAGGAGGAGGGCACCATCTCCAGTCTTAACGTCAGGGATGTAGCAGGAATGGGCTGGGGTCTCCCCACAATAAGAGCTGGGCACCACACACAGAAGCACCTTACAGACTGTTGAACACCCACCAAGTGCTTGGGGACTTCACTGTGATAATCTGGTGGTCCCACTCAACAAGGACCACAAGGAAGCCTTGTCTTTCCCAGAGTGAAGGTGGTTCTATGACTCAGAATTTCTAATCCATTCTGAGGAGTCCTGCTCTTCAGAATGGCCAGGGAACATTGTTTTTCTTGTCACCCAAAATCCTGCTAGGAAGGTGGCTGATAATGTGATCTCTGACTAGGAGGCCTGCAGCAGCCTGCTGAGCCCAGCTCTTAACACCTAAGCATCACATATATACATGCATATGTTTGCACACCATATGCAACACACATCACACATACTGCACATGTACATGCTACATGCACACAAATGTATATATACCATATACCATACCACACACACATCACACGCACAAGCACAAGCATATAAACACACAGGCGCACACATTCTGTATACATATTGACACCACATGTACTGCAGATGCCACACACTCACATTACAGACACATGTGCACACTATACAGACCACACACACACACACACACACACACACACACACACACACACACCCTAGTTTTCCCATGGCAATCTGAGGGGACATCTCAGCACGTAAATCAGATCATGCCCCACTCCCCACGGTCCCTATCACACCCAGAGGAAACTTCCGAGTTCTCACAGTTCTCCTCATCTCTCAGAAGTGCCACATCCCATGTTCTGGCTCCCCTTCTCAACCGATGTTCCCACAAATGCACCCAGTTCCTTCCCCATCACACAAGTCTTTGGAGACATGTCCTACTGCCCGGCTACTAGCACCAAGTTATACTACACCTGGGATTGCCTAGGTTAACCAGTCACTTACCTGTGAAACAGCTGGGAAAGATCAGGGCTGCGGCACTGCAGCCTAGGGAGGAGGGACCTGCTTGGGGAGGGGGCATTTCCAGGGTTGGGGGCATGCCTGAGGAAGGGTCCTACCTGGAATGAGCGTGTGTCTGAGGAGGAGGCCTGCCTAGGTAAGGGTCTGAGGAGAGGGACTTTCTGGGGAAGAAGCACACCCACCTGAGGATGCCCCGTGATTCCTGCTCCTACCCACCAGCACTTGGATGCAAACTGAGAGGGTAGCATTGTGAATCAGTAGCAGCTGAGATGTCTCTAGAGCGAGAGGAGCACTGAGCGGTCGAGGGACGATAGAGTCAGGAAGTGCATGGGCCACTCTAGCCAGCCAGTGTGTGGGAATGGAAGCCAGGCCCCACTGTACACTTCCCACCATTTGCCTAGCACCAATGTCCACCTTAATTAGTTCTGGCTCCTGGATTAGGTAGGCTGGGACTGCATGAGGCCAGTGAGCCACCAGGTGGGCAGAAGGGACTTCAGCATAATGAAACCAAATGGAAACTGGCCATATCAATTAATTACAAGGGCGCAGGGCCCTCCAACGTGTCACCCTGCGTGGGTTTTACAGGGTTCACCCTGCAAAGTTTGCAGACAGGCACAAGAAATTAGAGCCTTGCTCCTAATTAGCAAGGAGAACCAGAAGTTACTGCCTCCCTGCTCGTGTTCAGGAGCCCCGAGGCCTCACAAAATCCCTGGCTGGACTGGAGTGGCAGTGAGTAGCCATGGGGTCTGCAGATGGGCCAACCACGAGCCTTGGGCATGCTCTGCCTGTGTCCTGCTGGGGTAGCTGTGCCCCCTCCCCGGGCCTCCTGTACATCAGGTCCTGGGATTCTGTATTTACCACAGGGAGGACTGAGGATAGGAACTGAGGACTTAGGTTACCTCACAGGCCACTGTTCACACTGGTTAAGGGAAACCTTGTTGGCCCTCAGTCCTGCTGTATACAGGACTGTATAGAGTGGGTGACTGGCTTCTTCGAAAAGACTCTGATGGTCTGGAGGAGAAAGGTGACCCTTTGTAGGGCAGAGAAGGGATGCCAACAGCTCACCACCCATGCCATCCTGCCAAGCACTCACCACCTCCCACCTGCTCCTGACCCTGACAGTGAGGACAGCAAGCTCTATGATAAACAAGTGATCTAGTGTCCCAAGAGAGGCCAGAGGGGACCAAGGTACACCTTGGGACTGGAGGGAAATGTGTGTGGGAGATGGTGGAGCACTGCACTGTCGGGGGCACCATCTCTGCCCTGTCTCCGTGCCTGGATGCCCTACCCAGCCACCTCCCAAAACAAGCTCCCTCTCATCTCCCCCTCCCCCCAGGTAGTGCTAACCCCAGGACTCTCCTGTCAATAGGAGGTGGCACTCTACTGACCAGCTGCACTCAAACCTGAGCTAGGACCCCGGAGCAAATCCACCCCACCTCCATCTGTCCTCTGAGGTCACCAGACAGCCCTGAGTTGAAGTTTCCACTCCCACAAACGTGCTTCTTCTCTGGCTTCCTTCATACGGAGAGATGTCCCCTGTATGTCCCCCTCCCGAGCTCCAGGTCAGGGTGGCTCCTTTAGGATCCCTTCTCTACTCTCGGCTCCCCAGCTGCAAGGCCAGCTCTCGTCCTGCCTACCCAGGATGTGGGCCCAGCCCAAACATGCCTCTTACTCCTCCTAGCTTCCCTCCTGGCTCTTGCTCACCCTCCACACGCCACAGACAGGACTGCAGTGTGTGTGGCTCCGATGGCCCCTATGAGGGATGGAAGTGAGGATTGCAGGTAGACAGCTTTGTCACCAAGGCCTGAGTTGAACTTGCCTCTGCCACTAGGAACCTGCAGCAAGGTCATCATCGTGTTCGGGTTTGAGCCCTCCTCATGAGATGCGAAGGAGCCCTCCATTACACCTTTCCTTAATGTGGTCCTTTCTGCCTCTCCTGGGGGACACAAGAAACAGGGACCCTGAAGACAAGCCATTCGGTGTCCCCACTCAGACAGTGCGTGATCTTCAAAGTACGTGTGGCTCTGACTGTTCAGACTGACCAAGGGAGCCTTTGCCAAGCAGGATCCTGGGGGTTCACAGGTCACAGCTGCTTGGACAAGAAACAGGTTCTGCTGGAGCCCTGTCCCCCAAGGCTGCTGCCCCTGGGGGGAGTTTGAGTCCCTCCCGGCAGTCTCATTCTTCACAGGGAGCAGGCACTGCTCATCTCTAAGCACACTGAGGCTTACAAAGGGACCACTCTCGGTACCAGAGAGGTACTCACAGTCTGGAGCAGGCCCACCACTCCAGATGCAAATACCTGGAGGCTGGGCTCTCTTCCATGCCAGACAGTTGGTCAGGTGTGCACCCACACAGAGGGCTTGTACTTTTGCTGTCTGTCCCTTGGACCTCCTATCCCCACTGATGTGGCCTCGTGCTGAAAATGGCTGCCCCAAGTCCCATGTCAGCAGCCATGAGCAGCAGCTATGAGGACCAGCCCGACGCTAAAGAGCCCTTCAGAAAGATGACCTATTTTTAGTCGAATCTTCTGCCAGTTGCTAAATATCTGTTTAAATACATGAATTAACACATCTGTCAACAGTACTTAGAGTGGGGATAAAACACACCCTCACGGCGGAAGGTAATTTAAAACAAAACACGCAGCATAATGAGCAGCTTGGAGCCTGAGGCCCGGGAGCAGCTCTCCATGCTGCGCTCTTGTTCTCTGCGCCTGGGGGGCCGTGCCCATGGCAACCTGGCACAGTTGTTCAAGGGGCACTGTAGGCAGCAGTTGGAGGGATGCATGGACCCCCACAACCACCCCCTAGACAGGACAAAGGGAGTCTGAGAAAGAACAGAGAAAGGGACTGCGGGGGACAAGCCCCTGGAGTGACTGAATGGGGAGCATCAAGAACTGCAACCCCCACAGTGGCAGCATCTCTGTGTCACCAAGCCCCGTGGGTTGTAGCTGAATGAAGACAGCTCATGTGTTAAGTTGGCTGTCAGGAGTGTTAATTACACCCCACAGCGAGCCTCCGACTCAGACATGGAAGGAACACTGGGGACGTCCTCAAGACTGCTTCTCTGAGGATCAGGAGAAAGCCTGCAGAGGGACACACACACAGCCTTGGCTGTCCTCCCTGCCTGTGACTGCCCAGTGTCCGGAGCTGCCAGCAACTGTGACTTGACCAGTCATGGCCATGACAGTCCACAGTCAGAGCAGCTTGTGTTCCAGCTGATGGTAGTCTGGACCTTTCCAGCACATTCCATCCTGCTCCCCGTGTGAGTGCCACTGAGCATAGACACAGTGCTTCGGGCGTCAGATGACCGGGACACTTGGTCTTTGCTGCATGACATGAAGAAAGGCATTCCACCTCACCATGCCTCAGTTTCTTCTCAGATCGAGTGAGTGTGATAAAGTGGCCTCACTCACTGTTGAGTAGACCAAAAGCACATGGAAGAAAGCAAAGACTAGCATTGGCCAGGCTTGGCCAGTGATCTTCCATGAGAAGGATATGAGGAAGCCCAACTAGCCCACCACTCTTGGACATCAGTTTCCCCAATGGACTATGCGGCTGGGAGGTAGAACAGGAAGAGGCAGAGAAGATGGTGTCCTTGAAAGATGGAGAGGTATGAGAAAAACATAGGGGCCCTGGTGAGAAAAAGGAAGCCCACGTGCTGAGATGAAGGTTCCCTTACTGTACAGGAGACATGGAGATGGGTTCTGGAGTTAGGCTGAAACCAGACAGATGGGTCTGCTGAGTGACCTTGACACACTCCATCCAGATGCTCCTGTGGGCCGGGTCTATCTACAGGTCCCTGGAGACAAGGCATTTCCGCTGAAGCCCTCCCCAGGCCTTGGAAGCCAGGATGGCTTCCATCCTTCTTGGGGACTTTCCAAGTTGTGCCCCCAGAACTCCTAAGCCTCCTCTAACTAAAGACAACGGACACAGGCTGTGGCTCCCCTTGCTGTTGAATCCCCCTTCCTTTCTTCCAGTCCTACCCAGAGGGGGATTACAAGCCAGTGGGAAGGGCTTGCTGTAGTGGACCATTCCAGAAGGCAGGGGTTGGTGCTGGGACACAACCTTAAGGCCCACTGAAGACTCCTCCGGGCAGGAAGGATAACATCAGCTGGTACCTCTGTGTCTGTTCCTTTATCCCAGTCAGAACACTGAGGAAGCTTCTCGGTCTCCTGTGAATGACATCAGGTAAGAAAGTATAAACAGCTACAAAAACAAGGGGTAGGAGGCAGTTCTCCTGAGACATTCCAGATGGCAGGTGAGCTGTCAATCTGCCTTCAAGGAGCTGCTGACTGATGAGCCCCACCAAACTGGCCTCTTCTAAGAAACCTCAGTATGCGCCATCCGAGGGATTTCTCCCGGGGGAAGCAGACAGCATCTGCGGGCTGTGAGAAGTCCAAAGTGGAATTTTGGCCATCCTTCTGCAGTAAGCCTGACTGTTAGGAACCAGTCTTGAGGAGGATAACCAGAGGTAGTTATTGTTTGGGGCCACGTTGCCTGAAGTGGAAGGATGGACCTGCTGTGAATACGCATACCCCTTGATATAAGTAACTGAACCATGACATGTATGCAAGTGATGGGCAGCCCTGAGAGGAAATGCTCACTGTGGGCAGTGCCACCCTTGGGCTGGTAGTCATGGGTGCTATAAGAAATCAGACTGACGCCAGGTGGCGGCGGCACATGCCTTTAATCCCAGCACTCAGGAGGCAGAGCCAGGTGGATCTCTATGAGTTCGAGGCCAGCCTGGTCTACAGAGTGAGAGCCAGGACAGGCACAAAAACTCCAAAACTACACAGAGAAACCGTGTCTTGAAAAACCAAAAAAAAAAAAAAAAAAAGAAAGAAATAAGGAAAGAAATCAGACTGAGGAAGCCATGAAGAACAAGCCAGTAAGCAGGCCCCCTCCATGGCCTCTGCTTTTATTACTGCCTCCAGGTTCCTGCCTGGCTTCTCTGGATAATGGGCTATGAAGTGAACCCCTTCCTCCAGAAGTTACTTTTGGTCATCATGTTCTATCACAGCAGTAGAAACTTTAACTAAGAGAGAATTTGGTACCAGGAGTGGGGGATTGCTATGGCAGACGTGACCACGTGTTTTTGGAAGACTGTGGAAGGACTTTGGCAATCTGGTCTAGAAAAGCCATCAAGTGCTCAGAGCTTAATGAATTGTGGGAGCTTAGAAGATAATGTTCTTGAGAGTAGGGCAAATGATGGAAGCCAAGAAAGTTCCTGAAGAACTGGTCCCTAGACCATAATGAGAGCTTGGAATACTGATTCTGCTATCTGCAAAGGAATTGGTCGTGGTAGCAAGAATGGAGTAAATAAACTCTGTGGCAAGAGGGACAGCCAAGCACACACAAGGTGAGATGATCTTCCTTTTGAAAAACCCTTTTTAAATCTGGGCTGCTACTTAAAGGTGCCACCCACAATCAGGTTGGGCCTTCCCACACCAATCAACACAGTCAGGACAATTCTTAGGTGGGGCTCCTTACTCAAGTGATTCTAATTGGTGGCAAGTTGACATTAAAACCAACCATAGTATATGGGCTTCCTATTAACCTGGACGCATGGATGCCCCACTTCGTTACTGCCCCCTTTGCGGAAGGCAAAAACAGCTAGTGAATTCTGAAGATATAATCCATTCAGTGTCCCAGCACCTTCCTAAGCTTTAAGGGTGACAATCCTTTGGTTATTATCTGCAGCTACTGGGATGGAATGACACACAAGGCCACCAAGGACAGTAGCAAGACATAGCCTTTTTTAAATGGCCTAGTGTTAAGTCTGAAGATGAGGCATAATTTCCCAAATTATAAAGATGTCTAATCATCGTGTCGATATTGATGGCTTTTGATCGGAATAACCTTGACCATAGTAGATATCTTTGAGAAGCCAAAGATAATAAAATTCCTAGAGAAGATCACATGTAAACTTGTCATATGAAATATATGACATAATAGGACTGTTTTTAAGCAACAACTTTATGACCCTGTGTGGCAACAAGACTGAAAAGTCCCATCACTGACAAAGTGGGTCACAGGACACCCCTGGATAGGTGCCACGGTTGTGACACCCAGTACAAACACACATTCGCTGCTTTCAGGCCATGAGCTGGGTAAGGAGAACGGCTGTCTGAGTGATGTGGTCCCTTCTGAAAGCACCACAGGGCCTATTCTATTGCTCTTCATCCTTCATGCCTTCTGCTAAATATCTTTACCAGGAGAACACTCCAATCCTCTGGTGGTGGCACTGACTTTGTGGGAGCCACTGTGCTCATTTGCTGAGGCTGCTACAGAAAAAAAATATATATCACACATTTCAGTCTGAAATATAGGACTTTAGTTCCTCAGAGTCTGTGAGCTGGAAGTCTGAGAGAAGAGTGTGAGCAGGATTCCTCCAAAAGCCTGCAGCTTGGCTTAGAGGCAGCTACGTTCTCATGGTCTTCCCTCTGCACATGTCTGAGGAATGGACCTAGTTTCCCATTTGTGTTGGTGTAGGCTCGGCTTAATGAGCTCAGTTCAACTCAGTTACTTCTCTAAAGGCCTCATCTCCAAACACAGTAACCCTCTGAAGTACTGGGGTTGGAATTTCAATGTTCGATTTTGGAGGCGACACAGTTAAGCCAACATGATTTGTCAAAGAGGATGGTATTCAGGACTAGTGTACATGGAGGTGACTAACATGCCACATTTTCTCATTCCAGATGGTTCTCTGTTGTCATGGTGACTGAGCACTCACTGGCCAGCTTCTTCCAGTGACCGATGGATGAGAAGCCTCAGCAGCTCTTCTCCCTCTACTTCTGATGATGTCCCTGCTATTGTCGGCTTCTGAGTGGCTAAACGTAAGTGGGATTGGTTGAACCAACCCAGTGAAACCCATGCTTTTCTTATATCTATACCTATTTTGATACTTTGGAGGTGCGCCCATAAAAAATAGTCAAGTGCATAACAATACAACTTGTCGTGATTGAAGTAGGCATAAACAAGAAATAACAAATGGACTCTTAAGCCTCCAACTGTCATTTCAGTTACAGATTTAAAAACAATCCCATGTACTGTGTTTAGAAAAATAATACACAAGTGTCAAAATATTTGTAGTGCACAATAAGCTGTAACTTATAGTTTAGCAAGTTTTAGAGATGCAGATTGAGCTTATGGATTTAAAAATATAATAATCAGAACAGTAAAACTTCCATATATACATATAATTATTGTGTGTCAATAGAAGTTAAAAAACAGATGTTTAAAACTTATAAAATCCTAATTAATAAAGAAGTGATTGGGTTAGAGAAATGACTCAGCAGTAAAGAGTACATATTGCTTTTCCAGGGGATCCAGGTTCAGTTCTCAGCACCCACACTGTGTGGCTCACAACCTCTAGTAGTTCCAGCTCCAGTGGACCCAACACCCTCTTACAGACTCCTCAGGCACCCACACACATGGCATAAGCACACATACACACACACTAGGTAGATACATACATACATACATACATACATACATACATACATACACAGATAGATAGATGTTCCCCCTTACCTTTCTCAGAAAACAAAAACATTAAACTACAGGGAGTTTATTAGATACAGTTGAGGAAAGAATTAGTGAGTTGGAAGAAGACTTGAAAGAAAGTATACAGACTGTACCTAGGAAAATAGAAAAATAAAAATATAATGAAGGGGCTGGTATATGAACAATGGAGAAGAAAGTCTTGCATATTTATTGGTAAAATAATGACATATTTGTATTCTAGATCAAAATTGAGACAAGGATCACTTCATACATTTTCTCACCATGAGGCCAGAGAAAGAAACAAATGGCATAAGAATTAGAATGCATAGAACAAATGTATCAATATCACAAGTAATAGTTAATGAATTTAGTGCAGAAGGTACTAAGCCAAGGTGCAGAAATCAATTATACATATATGCATATGTGCAAAACACCAATATTTAAAAAGTAATATACTTAAAATATGATTTGCAAAAGCATCCCAATAATAAATCTACAAAAGGTACAATCTCTTTGTGGAAAAAATTAACAAAAAGTATGAAGGAATCCCAGATCAGTAAGGAGGTACCATATTCATGGATTAGAAGGGTCAATATTGTGAATATATCAATTCTTCCTAAAATATTTACAGATTCAAATGCAATACCAATCAAAATTGCAAGATCTCTTCTGCAAATTGGCAGTCTGGTTTTTTGTGTGTGTGTCAGCGGGGGAGTTGTTTGTTTGGTTGGTTGGTTTTTGTTTTTTGTTTTTTACTTTCCTTAAAAATCTTAAAGGTCCAGGGCCAGGCATGGTAGCACATGCCTTTAATCCCGGCACTTGGGAGGCAGAGCCAAGTGTATTTCTGTGAGTTCAAGGCCAGCATGATCTATATAGTGAGTTCCAGGACAGCCAGAACTACATAATAGAGAGACTCTGTCTCAAAAATAAAATAAAATAAAAATAATAAGAGTCCAGGAAGAATCAAGACAATCCTATTAAGGAAAAACAAGGGGAAGTCTAGCCTTCCTACCTGTCAACACCACTGCTAAAGAAATGGGTAGACAAAAAAATGCATAAGACCAAACAGAGTCCTGTGTAAGACAGCTGAGTCACATGATAACTGGGGAATAGTAAATAGTGCTATGATTATATGTTACCCATATTTCACATTTCAAGAAAATGTGAAACTATGCCCATCCAAAAGAAAATCAATTGCAGTTCAACGATAGATAGGTCTGCCCAGCTTGCTCAGGACTAAAGGGGTTTTGGGCCTTTATGGTTTTTTAATTTACATGTATGTATTTAGTGTGTGTGTGTGTGTGTGTGTGTGTGTGTGTGTGTGTGTGTGTGTGTAAAGGTCAGAGGCCAACCTGAAGGAGTCGGTTCTCTCCTTACCATGTAGGTTCTGTCAGGTTTGGTGGTAAGTGCCTTTTCCCACTGAGTCTTCTCGCTGCCCCCAATCCCTAAACAGATCTCCTGGGAAAGGCAAGTCTACAGAGGGTTTAGATACAAAATGCAACTGTCCTGCCAAACACTGGACAGAAAAAAAACAACTTAAACCTGAGGCAAAGAACAGTCTCATAAAGGGAAATACTGGCATTTACAAACATGTGTGTGAAATCAATCAAAATTAGTGATTCGTAGTCACAAAAAGTGTATTTGCAGTGGGAGCCACATCCTGGAGGGTCTATACAGCATGTGCTTCAGATTGTGGAAGGGATCACTGCAGACCTGGATGTGAGCCACCAAATGGGAAAATATGGGCAGAAGATTGCAATAAGCACTTCATTAAAAAGACGCAAAAATCTAATAAAAAATGAGGAAAATCAAGAACCCTCGCCCCACTGGAAACAGAAATGAAGCTAAGTGGCAGTGGGGAGCATACGTACTGAAGAAGCTGAGGCAGGAGAATTGCTACAAGTTCAAAGCTAAGCTGGGTTACTTAGTGAGTTCCAGACTGTGCTGGGTACATAGTGAGATCTTGTCTCACTAAGAAGAGGGGGGCAGAGATGACTCAGAAGCTAAAAGTGCTTCCTGGGTTATTAGAGGACCTAGATTTGGGAACCTAGCACCCATGTGAGGCAGCTCACGGAGGCCTGGGATCCAGTGATCCTTTGGTTTCTGAGGGCACCCCTACAAAAGCATGTGCACATACTGCCAACAAAAGAAGACAAATCTAAAAAGAAGAGGGGAGGGAGGGGAGGGGAGGGACAAGAGGAAAACTGCGATGGATTGTATATACACCAGCTACTACGCAGCACCAGAAAACAGCAGGCTGGACGGACCCAGGAACATAGTTTAGCACAAAAGCAACTGAGTACAAGAAGACCATCTGCTATAAAATTTCCCTGAGCTGACGTTCAGGTCACTCACCTGCCACACTGAAACGTGGGCCTCTGCAAGCCTGGGGACTGTGTCTCCCACAGGTAGAACCAAAAGACTGCAGCACCTTCAAAGCTAACATCTGAAACCAGTTCCGGGGCCTGAAACAACCCTGACCCTGAACTGCTTCCTACGACGATGTGCGCATGGTCTTCTCTCAGTTCTCCTTCTACACCCTCAGTCCTGGCCTGACACAATCCTGGGAAACTCCAGGCATTGGGTAATGATTACGCATGCTGGGAAAGCCCTTGAGGCCTCCTGCTACTTCCCAGCATTGCCCCAGGCACCACTCTGTCCAAGAAGCTAAAGCTTCAGCAGTTGGGAATCAAACGCGGATGAAGAAGGTCTGTCTTGCTAGCGTTTGTGAGGAAAGACTTGAGCTGGGACTTTCCAACACACCTGTGCAAACCCCTCCCATTTGGCACTAGGCTGCGGCTCGTTTGGAACACTGCTTGCCCAGCACGCATGAGGCCCTGCATTTGACCCTCAGCACCCATAAACTGTGTGTGGTGATGCAGGCCTGTGATTCCAGCACTCGGGAGGTGTAGGCAGGAAGATCTAAAGTTTGAGGTCATCCCCGGCTGTGTAATGAGTTTGAGGCTAGCCTGGGCTACATGAGACTGTGCCTCAAAACAAAAACAAAACTTCCCAGTGAACATCCCTGACAGAGACCATCCCCTTTTAAAACTTTTCAAAGAGAGAGAAACAATCCAGACAATTGGGACAGCCATGTCACCAACACTGCCATCATCTCCCACTGTCCCGTGACTCTTACCAGTCTGTGCTACAAACACACCCTTGTAGCTCTTGGGAGCAGATCTTTCAGACTGAAACCATGCTTTCCTCTATTTAGTTCTAATAGGGAAGTCCCATAATCTTTGCACATTCTTCAAAAAATGAAAAAAAAAAAAAAAAAAAGACTTCTGTTGCCAAGAAGTTTTCTTTCGAAAGTTACTATTTTTGTAGGACCTATTAAAATGCAGCACACCCGTTCCCGCGCTGACTCGGCAGGAGTTAGGCTCACAAGCCCTATTTCCAGAGCCCAGTTGCCATCTGGGCCATGCACAGATGTTCTGGTAGGACAAGACCCCTCCAATACAAGTTTTTGTTCATTGTATTAAACAAAAGCAGCCCTGTTAATTTCAGCTTCATTCAGCACCAAGTTTGAAGGGGGAAGGGGGAGAGAATCAATATTTGCTAAGAGGAAAAGAACAAAATCAGTCAGGGGGGAAAACAATTATTTGCTGGCTTTTCATAGAATGTTACAAATAATGATGGCTCAAACCCAAGAAAATAGTTCAAAGAATTGCCCAACACCAGCCCTTTAATCTGTGGTTCAGTTTACCCTCTGGTTCACTCTCTCTGTGAAGAACTTGAATCGGTGAAAATGTTTGTGGGAATACAAACTAATTGCTGTGCCTGCGCCAGGCTCCTCCGTGCCGAGTGCTCTCAGCTGGGTGGGATCCCACAGCAGCCCAGCTCACGAGGGCAGAAGATGTTTGCCACCCACAACAGTGTAGGTATTTCTCTGGGAAGCGAGTGCGTTTCACAAGCCACAAGGCACCCTGGAAATGTACAGAGCCCAAGCAGGCACCTTCAAGGTCAGTCCACAGCGGCCCCTGGACTTTCCCCCTCAGAGGGCTGGGAAAGTATGAGCAGTCATGGAAGATAAAGTAATGGCTGATCAGAAGTGACCCTTTATGCACCAAGGGCCACTCGGCACAAGTTATTATCTCCTGGAACAAAGAGCTGGCAAGCCCAGACATGAGTCACTTTATTAACCAAGGGATTAGGACTGAGTTTCACAAGGCCAGAGGCCTGCCTGTCACGAAACACAAGTATCCTTCCAAGAAACAAGGGGTCTCTGGAGAGGAAAACGAGGCTCCTGGTCCAGTAAATGGGATCTAAAATGTGTCTCTTTGCTATTCCAGCAGAAGGGAGCCCTTGTAGAGGGACCCAGGCTTCTTACATGGACATCATGGATTTCTCTGGCTTTTAGGGATTTACTCTGTGTTCATTCTAGAATGAAGTGGGAAGCTGTCCGTTTGGACTCCTGCTGGTAGTCCAGAAAACCCTCTGACCCAGCCTGAGCAGAACTGGGCTGTTTCCGGCCTGCCAGGAGGCCTTGCCTTTCTCCCTATCCCTTGCATTCTGTCTACCTAGGTCACCACCTGGGGCTTGGCGGTACTCCCTTCCTGACCAGGTGGTCCTTCCAGGTAACTTGAGATGGACCATTGCTCTCCATGTGCTACTTCCACAGTCGCAAAATCTGAAGAGAAAGCTCAGAGATGGAGTAGCCAGGAGGGGACCAGGCCTTACAGCTCCGAAGTTTAAGGCCTTGATCTTCCTGAGTAGGGTGAGGGGTGTGGGCAGGACACTGGCCGCTCTTTCTGCCCCTGAGAGGCAGGGATGAGTGACCCAGCAGGAGTCAAGAGGAAGCAAGCAGAGTGAGAGCAGTATGGGGTCGATTCATCTTAGAGAGCTCCCAGCCTATGCCAGGCAGAAGAAATCTGACCACACTATGCATCAGCCCCCAAGGCTGGAGAGCAGAGGTCAGGGCCTTGTCCTACACAAGACATGGAGGAGAGCTGGGGAGCCACACGCCAGTGGCAACAGTGAAAATGACAGCAAGGAGATACCAATGTTCGCTCAGCACAGAGCCGGGTCCCCAACCCAGGTTGGGACAGAGGCGTCTCCTGAAAGTGCCTCTTTGGAAAGAGGTGCCTGCTTTGGCTACAAGTTAGGCAAAAGGGATTCTACATCCTTCTGTGCTAAGATTCTGGCTCTACCTGCTGTACCAGGCACTAGAAAGGGACTGCTTCCTTCCATTCCCATCCAGCATCCGAAACAAGACCCGCGGGGGACAGCCATGAAGTAGCAGACGTGAGGACTCAGTGGACTTGACCCCAGAGCCTTGTGCTTGGGGTCAGCTGCTTCTCCAGTGGTGTCCCAGAGTCAGCCCGGGCTCCCCAGAGCTGACACCATCTTCCCACTTCTTCCAAGCAGCAGCCACAGTGCACGTGTTTACGGCAGAGAAGGGGCAGGTGCCACGGTCCAGCTTGTTGCTAAACATTTACCAGCACCTTGTGTGACCCAGGTCGTAACGCCCAGAGCCCTGGAGCTTTGTAGCCCCACACTCTCGCTCTCTGCCACACTCACTGCCTGGTGCCTTTCCCAGGACCACACTAATCCTAAAGCCCTGTTAGACCTCAGGCAGGCAGCTGGGCCTGCCTCAGATCAACCATAGCCACCACTTCAGTCTTAGGCAGTCCCACTGCTGGATAACCTTACTCACAGAAGGGAAGGGACATTCCTAGGTAGCCACTGTGTGCCAGGAACCGATGCAGGCCCTGCAGGCACACTGGCTGTGGTGTTTTGAATGAGAATACCCACCCCCATAGGCTCATAGCTTTGAATGTCTCTGGTCACCAGGGAGTGGCACTATTTGAAAGGAGTAGGAGGTGTGGCCTTGTTGGAGGAAGTGTGTCACTAGGGGGTGGGCTTTGAGGTTTCAAAAAGCCCACTGCAAACCCAGACTCTCTCTTCCTGCTGCCTGAGGATCCAGATGCAGAACTCCCAGCTACTTCTCCAGCACCATGTCTGCCTGCATACCGCCATGTTTCCTGCCATGATGACAATGGATTAATAAACCTCTGAACCTGTAAGCCAGCCCCAATTAATGCTTTCCTTTATAGGAGTTGCCATGGTCGTGGTGTCTCTTCACGGCAATAGAACATGACTAAGGCACTGACCTAGCACAGGCCACAGAGGGGACCCTGAGCCCTAGGGACAGATGCTCAACCACTAACCAAAAAAGAGAAAGGCCCAAGAATCCAAAGCAGTGGTCAGGGAGCAGCTGACTTGTGGGAGGCTTGGGAGGACGTGTGGGATAATTTTCATTCTGACTGTCAGCTTATCCAGCCATTACAAAGGGTTGCACTCCCTCTGGGCAAGAGGGAGGGGATGGGAATACCTGGAGAGGATGCTTGCCTAAGGAGGAGCATGTCTGAGTTGGGAAGCCTGCCTGGGGAAGGAGCCATGCCTGAGTAGGGGAGCCTGAATGGGACGGGGTATACCTGAGCTGAACTGGGGAGCCTGCCTGGGGAATGGCATCCCTGAGAAGAGTTGGGATGGCTGAGCTGGAGTCTCCAGGGCCTAATTTCTGCCTGGGCTGACTCCTTTGGTGCCAGGTGATTTCTGCTCCTATCCACAAGCACCTGGAAGCAAACAGAGAGAGAAGCATCATGAATTGGTAGCTGCAAGCTGAAGAAAGCCAGTAAAAAAAAAGGGTGTGGGGGTAATTCTCACGTGGTTTATGCAGTTAAAATAACCACAGGCCCGACAAGGTGGCAGAGCCCCATTTGAACCTGATGCATGGGACCAAGTGGAGCTCCTTCTGGATGCCTTCTGAGCCTGAGATATGTGTGTCTCTTGAGATCTCAGTTGGACATAGAGGATACATGGTCTCTGGGTCTTCATAAGCACAGTGCACTGATTCTGGCCTCTGGTCCCAGCATCTCAGAGAGACTGTAGAAGAAACACAAGTGTGAAGGGGCTGCCAGCTCCATCCCCAGAAGTGTTGTGCTTCCCCTGCCACCCCAACACACTCCCACCCCGGAAGTTATTCGAAGGAATTAACTGGAACGGTGGTAAGGCACCTTGCAGTGAGTTTTTACTTTAGGCCATTTAGGCTACAGACAGACCCTTCCAGATGTTGCCAACCAAGCCATGGTGATTGGCGTGTTCCTCTGGAGCCTCGGATTGTCACAGACATTGTGCAAAGGCCTGGATGACAGTTGTCCAGCTCTCTAGCAGAAACCTTGCTCTTCCCAGGGCCAACAGATGAACCGTGTGAGAAGGGTTATACCCTTCTCCAGGGGTGGGGGGAGGGGTGCCCTTTTCAGGGGAGGCGGATCCCAGGCCCTCAGCTGCTCACCGAGGGTGCCATTGCTCCATGTTCAGAAATCCGCATAGGGAAGTACTGCATGGTGAGGCCTGGAGTCCTGTGATCCATGAGGTTAAAACCTCCCCAGCGGCAGGGCTTCTCCACTGCGCTTCCACCCCAGTGTCCCTCAAGGAAGAGGTGCAAGCGTTGACCTCCCACCCCAGCTCTGAGGCCAGCAACAGCACATCCATCTTTCCTGTCAGCGGGGACAGCATGCGAGGATGGGAAGACTGACCCCTGAAAGTATTTTCACAGCTGCAAGAAGGCTTTTCCACTTGAGCCTTTAAAAATAGGTTGTCATCCCCCCCTGGGAGAAGTAATCTAAGCAAAACCCATTTCTGGGTCCAACTGCAGAAGTTTATAGACATCTTCCATTTGTTTGTGCCAACCACACAGAGCCTAAGTCACTGCCTGGGCCTCCGGGGTCTGACTCGGGACCTGTATTATGCTGTCTGTTGGGGGCGGCTCAGCTCAGTCTGGCAAGTCGCCAGCAGCCCGTGCCAGGGGGAGGATAAGGCCCCCTGCCTGTGCGGCATTCACAGGCTCAGCCCCAGGGGGCCTTGCCATCCTCATTTCACCAGCAGAGGCCTCAGCACTGCCAAGCCCGAGCTTTGCAGTGAGCACAGCTGGGCAGAGCCGACAGGAGCTTTGCTTTGTTTTCGGGGACAGCCTTCATCACCATCACGGACCTCCAACACATACATGCACACAGGAAGGACAGGAAACCTGTGTGCCCCAGGCCAAAGCCAAGGCCCTCCTGTGATCTCCACGGTCCTCACGCTCCACCCCTGAACAGCACTAACTGCCCAGACGACGACGACGACGACGACGACGACGACGACGACGACGACACTGTGGGAGAGGGTGCTGCTGCTGTGTGTTCGGAGAGAGACAGCCGTGTGGCTCACTTGAGGTTGGCTCAGCTCTGGAGTCAGGCTACTGCCAAAGTAGAGGGAGCCGGCAGCTTCGATCCTGTGAAACGACCCCCTCTTGACCTTCTCCTCTTGGCCCTTTGTGAAAGATGATACACTGGGGGGTTCCAGATGCTTTTTTAAGGCAATGTGTGAGTTTTCAGAACAGCTGCACCAGGATTTGGATGACATCTCAGAAAAGATGTCCTCCCAGTCTCTGCAGCCCCCAGAGGGCTCTGCCTGGCAGCTCCTGCAGAAGGGCCTGGATGGAATGGAAAGAGATCAAGATGGGGGAAGAGAGAGGCAGCGCTGAGCACGTAAGGCCCCACCCTCCATCATCCCTGGGAGTTGGGAGCCAAAGGACAAGCACCTGCAGAGAGTAGAAGGCTTTGGGAACCATCCCTGAGAGGCAGACAGGCCCATATGGGGGACACACACACACACACACACACACACACACACACACACACACACACCAGGCAGTCCCCGGGATGGTTAGAGATGAGATGATGTAGTTTTATGGATAAGAGCTCTTCATACCATAGTGTCCCACCCTTATACTGTGAAACCGTGGCACACAGGCACAAAGGGACAGAGCCAAGATCTGTGACCTGGGCATCCACCCATCCCCTTGACTGAGTGAGAAATGAGGGTTCCACCTGAGTGAGGCCCACCCCTGAGGTCAATGAGGAGTTCTGAGGGCATGCTGGGGCTCCTGCCCACCTGCCCCACCCAGCTCCTACACAGAGACCAGCCTTGTCCTGGAAGACCTTCCATTCTCCTCCATGTCACCCTACCTCTTGCCCATCATCCTGGCATGTTCTCCTTCTAGAGGTTTCCTACTGAGTTCAGAGTAAGATGGTACCCTTCCCTATCTGTTCTGGTAAGCCTCTGCAGGAGTGTGGCCCAGACCAGAGTATGTGCCAGCCCAGCCCGAGGGCCCGAGGGCACATGACCCAGCCCACACCACATCCTACAGCAGGAGGCCCCACACCCCCCACCCCACCCCCGCACTGACCCTGGACATATCCATCCATCAAGCCTCCTAACAAGGGATGCCGTGGAAGCAGTTTTGCACACGTGCAGCGTCCCATCTTCCGAAGGCTTTGGATTGCTGGGGCTCAGCAGTCCGCTTCTCACAGCTGCAAATTAGAAGCTTCAGAACTGTGTGTCAACTGAAATGTCTCCGAGACTGCTATGATTTCCGAGAGAGGATTGTTGCTTTCTTTCCTGTTCTCCGTCACTCAGCTTTTTCTCACTTTTTTAAAACATAGTCATTGAAGACAATCCCTAAGGAGATGAAGCAGAGAACTTAGTGTTGAGATATCAGAGCTGTCCTGACTGTCAATCCCCAGTTCCCCAGAAAATTCTGAATTAAACCTGTTAGTTCTACATTTACAGAAACACTGAAGGTTATCTGGGGGAAGTATTCAGAATGAAATTTGTGGCTGATATGGTCTCCCCGCTCTCAATCCACCCGAAGCTGTTATCACGTAGGAAACTTATGAATGAAAAACACTGAGACTATCAGCACCTTCAACATTGACAGCTAATGCTAAGCTCAGGGGGTGAAGGTCACACCCTCTGTGAGTCTCTTGTAGGACGTACTTGAACTCTGACATACATGTCCCTGTAATGTAACAAATGGTTGTCAGTCATCTTTCCATCACTGTGACAAACTGACCCAGGCAGTCAGTTTAGAAAGGAGAAAGGTAGCTGGGTGTGGTGGCACACACCTTTAACCAGCACCTGAGAGGCAGAGGCAGGTGGGTCTCAGAGTTCAAAGCCAGCCAGGTCTACAATAGTTACAGGACAGTCAGAGCTACACAGTGAGAACTTATCTCAAAAAAAACAAAACAAAACAAAAAAAATGAAAAGTTTATTGTGACTCATAGTTTTAAAGTTTCAGTCCATGCCAGCTGGCTTTTTGGCATGTGTCAAGAACATCGTGGTGGGAATATGTGGCAGAGGAAGCTGCTCACCTCATGATGGCTAGGAAGAGAAGGAAGGAATCAGCAATGGGGAGGGGGGTAGCTCTTACAACGTGGTAAGAGATATCTTGACCGTGTTCTAAGGAGAGCCCAGAAAGCAAACACAGAAAAGCTGAAGTCGTTCGGTTTCAGATTTGATTGCACAGCTTTGAAAATGAACACGGGGCTGGAGAGATGGCTCAACGGTTAAGATCACATACTGCTCTTCCAGAGGACCTGAATTCAGTTCCCAGTGCTCACACTGGGTGGCTCACACCTGGAACTCCAGCTCCAGAGAACTCTACCCCTCTGGTCTCTGTGGACATCTTCACATAGAGGCACACATAACTAAAATAAGATAACTCCTTCTGAAAATTCTGAAAATAAAACAGGGCTGGAGAGATGGCTCAGTGGTTAAGAACACTCATTGTTTTTGCAGAGGGTCTAGGTTCGATTCCCAGCACATGATGGCTCACAACCACCTATAACTCCAGTTCCAGGGGATCTGATGCTCTCTTCTGACCTCCATGGACACCAGGGATGCACTTGGTGCAAATACATGTACGCAGATACAGCACTAACACACATAAAATGAAGCTAAACTTTTTTAAATACATAAATAACGAAAATGAATAAAGACAAGGGGAGAAAAAAATGACAGACTCGAGACAACTCCTTTGTGCATCAGGATGCTTGACTGTCGAAGCCCCTGGACGGGCTTTGTTGTTCACGTGTATCACAGTCCATCCGATGGATCGCTTTCTCGGTTAAGTATGTGCCATTGAAATCAGGCAGCGTGAAAAGGAGAAATGGCAATCCTAACCAAACTCCACCAAGTCAGGGTGGATGATCCACTGTATCAGCATGCATACCAGTCCTCACTGCCTGCAGAGGATGGCACTGGCTGCAAGACCAAACAGGTCAAAGGGCACCCCCTGAAAAACATGACCTGGGAGCTGGGGAGATGGCTAAGTGGGTATGAGTGTTTGCGTGCAAGCAGGAGGACCCGAGTTCAAATCCCTAGCACCCATGTAGAAGGCTGGCTGTGGGGGTTGGAGAGAGGAGGCTCTCTGGGGCTTGCGAGTCACCAACCTAGCTCCAAGTTGAGTGAGAGACCCTGTCTCAAGGGTGTATAGGTGGAGAGTGACAGATCAGGACATGCAACACCCTCCTCTAGCCTCTACGTGCATATAAGTGTACACACCCACACACATATGTGTACAACACCAAACACATAACTCTAACACCAACTTATTCGTAATAAAAATAATAAGTAATAAAATAAATGAAAATAAAGATGCGCCTGCTTCTAGAGTAAGGGGGCTGATTTTGTCTGCTTCCTCAAAGTCACTTCCAGGGGAGATAGGGTGGGTGTAGTGTGTGGAATGAGGTACAGGAAGCCTGGTTTTCACCACAGCTGAAGTCTGAGCTGGTTGGGTGCAGTGTCTGCCCCACCCACCGACAGGGCTGCTGGGAACTCATAGCCTCCTCTGATGGTGGAGAGACAGCAGATCTGACCAGAGGAAGCCAGAGCAGCCTGCATCCTCTAGAGTGGAGGGTCACCCCTCAGCTCCAATCAAGGTGAGGGGACTTCCAGTTCTCCGTCTTTTCCCGACAGAGTCCAGGCATCCAAGTGTTAGCATAAAATCTCTTGCTTTTAGAATGTTTTCTTTTAAAATGTTTTCTTTAACATTTTTTAGAATCTTTTTTTTGGGGGGGGTGGATTTTTTGTTTGTTTGCTTTGTTTTGTTTTTTGAGACAGGGTTTCTCTGTGTAGTTTTGGTGCCTGTCCCAGATCTCACTCTTTAGACCAGGATGGCCTCAAATTCACAGAGATCTGCCTGGCTCTGCCTCCTGAGTGCTGGGATTAAAGATATGTGCCACCACCAGCTGGGGAGGGGGGCAGTGGTGGAAATTTTTTTAAAAATAGTTTTTTAAGTTTTCTATTATAGAATCCAGTTTTCAAGGGGGGTGCTGATTGATTTGGTTGGTTTTGTTTTGCTTTAAAGGCAGGGTTACTCCGTAACTCAGACTAGGACAGTATCATGTAGACCAGGCTTCCCACGTTGAACCCACAGCAATCCTCCTGCCCTAGCCTCTCAAAGTGCTGGGTTGGTAGGTGTGAGCAATCACATCTGGCTCAATTTGCAGTTTTGAAGGAAGATAGAAAATGTATTCTGTGTGAGACAAAAAAAAGAGAAAACTGCTTGCTCCCAGGTAGAGAGCAAGATGGGAGAGGAGAATCCACGAAAAGTGCATTGTGGGCCAGGACCCCTGCCTCACGCCTCCAGGCCACACCCAGCCCAAACCCTCCAGGAGTCTGCATTTCCGACTTCCCCTTGAGAGAGGAGATAGACAGATTCCCTGACTGGCAGACAGATAGGGAGAGGGCCATGGCTAGGTAATAAAGGTGAATCTCCAAGATGACCGGCTTCTTCCTCAACCTCCTGACTTGAGAGAAAAGTCTGGCAGCTTTTGTCTCCCACCAGCAGGCCCCCTGCTGATGGACTGGCTCAGTAAGTTCAAAGCCTGCTCAGACACAACAGTTGCAGACCAATCATCTGTCTTCAAGCTGGCCAACCCTGAGGGAGGGGAGGGAAACCCTTCAGAGGCCTTAAGACCCCCAGGCCTCCAGGAGAGACTGGCTTTTTAGCTTCCTCTCTTCCTTCTGCTTTGCAGAGAGGGGGTGGGGGTGAGGGGGCTTCACTGTGTGCCTGCTGTGTGGCTGACCCCTCACCCCTATAAATGCCTCCCCTCAACTGATGACTCCGTCTGTGGTGCTTGAGGTCTGTCTGCTGCTACCTGTTACGCTTCCGATTCTTCCTGCCTTTTCTTTCTGTAACTGACAGAGAAAAGGAACCCAATCAAGGCCCCTGGACCGTATTATTTCTGGACTGTGTCACCCTGAAAAAGTATCTTGTGACATCTTGCTGTCCCAAATAGAGAGATACAGCTTGTCAGAAGGCAGTCCCGATCGATCCCCCTTTCTTCCTTCCTGCCACGCTGATGAAAAGCCGCAACAACTCTACTGTAACTGTGAGGACAAAGGGCTTGTGTGGAGAATGGTGGGGCCTGGAGGCTGAGAGGTGGTCTCTAAGGACACATGTGGGTAGCTTCTCTATCCCTGTCAGTTTTCCTACAGATTTAAGTAAGAAAAAAATAATGCTTTGCCTTACCCGGGGTTCTTCAGAAAACAGAGTCAAGCCAAGGATGAAATGTTGGTTCTTAGTTTGCTCCATAAGGAAAACAGGCAATGGTCCCAGAATGATGAGACACAAGCAGGGCCATGCTGTGCCCCACTGCCCTTGCTTCACAAACACTGAGCTCAGCTGACCCACACATTCCGCTGGACGTATGGGCTATCCTTGGCCAGGCTGTGGGAATAAACGCCTTGGCATCCCCCAAAAGGTGGCTCTTCTCTCTAGACCACTTTGCAGTTGCACAGGGTGACAGATGATGTCCCCATGTGTGGTGTTAAGGCTAAGGAAAGCCAGGAACTCCCAGGGTGCAGCTATACTGACTGCACAGCAGGACTCAGAGGGCATGCCTGACTCTCCCCAGGGCCACCTTGCCAAAGGGACCAACAGAGGCATGTGATGGATGCTAACAGACAGGTGCTGGTCTGTGTTCTCCCACAGGTGTCATTTGTCTCTGAACTGTGTGGATTGATGTGCTTGTGTGTATATACGTGTCGTGTGTGTGTGTGTGTGTGTGTGTGTGTGTGTGTGTGTGTGTGTGTGTGTGAAGGACTCCTCATAAATGTGAATATATTTTCATTTTTAAAGTGTTTTCAACTATAGTGTCTGTTAGGTCTCAAGATGTCCAAATAGCCAAAAATGGCCTCAACCTAGACTATAGGAGGATTTTTGGTGGTTAGATAAAAGCCAGCCTTCTGCAGGAACTTGGAAAATTGGTTCCTATCAGCACACTAGACAGGGCCAGGGCTAGGTAAGCTGGGGAGTGGGAGAGAGTAATGGAGATATGGAGATAACAAGTGAGAGAGAATAGAGCATAGGAAAGTGAAAAGACAGCAGGAGAGAGAGAGAGAGAGAGAGAGAGAGAGAGAGAGAGAGAATAAGAGAGAGAATAAGAGAGAATATGTGTAGTGAGAGAGAGAGTAAGAGAATAAGAGAGAATATGTGGAGTAAGAGAGAGATAGTAGGTAGAAAGATAGACAGATTGATAGATAGTAGATAGAAAGACAGACAGATAGATTGATAGATGGATGGATGGATGGATGGTAGATAGATAGATAGATAGATAGATAGAAAGATGGTAGATAGATGGATAGATAGATAGATAGAAAGATGGTAGATAGATAGATAGGTAGATAGATAGATAGGTAGATAGAGTGAGAGTGGGAGTGGCAAAGGAAACTACCTTGTAGTTATAAAGAGAACAAATGGGTATCTGGGAGGTGGGGAGGTGAGAAGCCAGCATGCTAGGGTGGAGGCTTTGAAACCTATGTATAACAGGGATTTGTGGTACTGAGGGAGCCTGGAGGCCAGCATGGGCTTTGATTTGCAGCTACAGGTATAAGTCAATGGAGCCATATGTCGCTTCTGCCAGAGGTAAGGAAATGACTCCTTTGGTAGATGGGTACTGGTTTCACAAGTTCCTGAGGAATGCTGGCTTTTATCCAAATACCAGGAATCCTCCTATCGTTCAGGTTGAGCTCATTTCTGGATACTTGAACAGCCTAGCACCTAACATTCCAACTTTTTGTTGATGGTAAGGGACAACATGGTCGCTTCTGTTGCTGCCTCTCCGCGGGGGTGGGTCATGTGGCGGTCCGGGAAGGTTGGAATGTGGGTCAAAGGCCAGGAGCGGGTAGGAGTTAGGGACCCAAGAGAGACCAAAGAATAGCCTTGGAGCTGGCCCCCCGGAGGCCACAGTTGGAAGTCAGTTCTCTTTCACATCAGCTTCCAGCAAGTCCAGGGCTCGGAGGTTTTGCCTATGCACCTGGGACAGTGAGATGCTGGCCATATTTGGAGCAGTTTGCAGGCCAAAGTTGATTCTTGGGTGGTGTCTGTCAGATGAGCAGAAATCTGCTGGGACAGGTAGTATCTATACTATCTTACTGGTTTAAAGATGTCCTTTACTAAGAGACAGATTGATGGAACCAGAGAAATAGCTCAGTGGTTAAGGGTGTCTGCTGCTCTTGCAGAGGACTGGAACTTGGTTCCTAGCACCCTTGTCAGACAGTTTACAAACATCTGCAACTCCAGCTCTGGGGTGCCCTCTTCTGGCCTCCAAGGACGCCTGCACACACACACACACACACACACACACACACACACACACACACACACTCATACTATGCTCCATTACTGTTTATAGCAGTTCTGTTTATGATTGCCAACATGGAAACAACTTTGAAGTCAGCTTCTGCCCAAATGAGCTTTGCTAATGTGGGAGGTTCATGAGACACATTTGATAGCTGTGCCAGCCTAGGAGACAGAAACTGGAGTCTGGGCCTAGTCCAGAGCAGGGAGCCTAATCAAAAACAAAAACGACAATGAAAAAAAAAAAAAACAAAAAACCACACACTTCGGGGATCAGCTCCGAAGACTTGAACCTTGCAGTAGCCATGTTCTGCTACATTCTTAACAATTGGCTTTCTGAGATGCAAAGCTCTTGTTTGTGATGTTTGCTAATTTGCATGGTGTCAATCTCCTACTGTGGCCAATTTCTGAGAACAGAGTCAGGAAGAGATGTGCATTGCTGACTCTCATGTCTCCAGCAACATGTTTCCTAGGTGTTAGGGTGAACATACAGCTCAGCTCTGAATTATCAAGGTTTGTAGGAATCCTCTAGCCCCACAGGGGAATAGCGTGATCCTAGACTGTCAGTAGCTTGGCAATCTCGGAGGGACCTCACAAACAGAGCTCCTCCAGAACAGCAAATCACACTGCTCACGTTCCTTCCCCCCAAAAAATAAAAATGTGTGTTTTTTCATTCTGCAAATAAAGATAATCAAGCAAATGAGCAGACAAAACCACATAAGTGAGAGCCAGAAGAAGCAACAGACAAAAGAACCAGGACAGAAGGACAAGGGAAGAAATTGATGCTATCTCTCCAAAGGTCAAGGTGGTGAAGGAAAACTGTGAGGTTGGGAGACTCATAGTTGGGTAGTGTGACAGCAGCAAGAGGTGGGCTGTGACAGACTGGGGGGGGCGGGGTGACTGGGAAGGTGTGCTGGGCTGTGACAGACTGGAGGGGCGGGGTGACTGGGAAGGTGTGTGGGAGGGTTGCTTTCTTGTCCAGCACTCAGTGCTTGGTAACTTATTAAGCCACACCCCCAAGTTTCATATATTTTCCTTTTGAAATCAATTTCCATAGGAAAAAATGTAAGTCCTTCATGCCTAAGTACTCTTTATCCAAATTATACAGAGGTGACTCAACAGTTGAAAATTAAATCAGTGTCATTCTGTCCAATGGAGAAAAAAAAAACCTCAACATTTGTCAAATTAAAAAAAAAGGTTTTTGATGAATTCAAAACATACAGTTAAAAAAAACAAAATTCTTGGAAACTAAAAATAAAATACTATTTACTCGACGAAGAGCATTTACTTGACAGAAAGAAATCTATAGTGAGGGCTGGAGAGATGGGTCAGTTAAGAGTGCTTCTGAGTCTGGAGTTTGGTTCTCAGCACCCACCTCAGGCGGATTGTAACCATCTGTAACTCTAGGGGCTCTGATGGTCTCTTCTGGGCAATCACATGCACACACACACACACACACACACACACACACACACACACACACGCCTGAATTAAAAAAAATGTATAATGTCTCGACTTAGTGATGAAACAGCAAAAGTATTTTCATTAAAGTCAGATAATAGACAAGTATTATTTTTGTGTGTATGTGTGTGTGTTCATGCAAGTGTGTCCATGTCAATGCCGGGTGTCTTCCTCAGTTGTTCCCTGCCTTATTTCTTTCTCACTGAACCTGGACTTCCTCCACTGGGCTGGCCAACAATCCCCAGAGACCCTCCTGTCTACAGATCTCCAACACGGGAATTACACGAATATGCCTCCTTGCTCAGATCTTCATGTGAGTGTTGGGGATCAGAATAGCAAATACTTTACTGACAAAACCATTTCCCCAACCCCCAAAGTCAAGTGTCTGTATTATCTTCACAGTCATGCATGATTCTGTTGGAAGTTTCCACTAATGTAATTTCGAGCGAAAGGAGTACAAAGGATGGAATTCAAACAGAGGAGGGAAAGGTCATTCTTCACAGATGTACAAGGAGCTACACAAAAAACCTAAAAGAATCAGACAATTCTGCCTGCTCACACCACCAGGCTTCCATGGGCAGGGAACGCCTATGTGTGATTGCTACATCGTAGTACCTCCAGAAGCCTGATTGATGACTTGGCTCTCAAAGCAGCACTGTTGGGATGTGGAGCACACAGAGCAGGAACATGGTAAAAGGGCCTCAGGCCACTGGGGCATTTCCCAACTTCTTCCTCTCTTCTTGACTTCCATGCATCCCCACCATGATCTACCTGTGGGTCTTGAACTGACTTCTCCGGAACTGTGAACTAAGCATAAGCTGGTTGTCTCTGGTAGTTTCTTATAACTATGGAAACTGGTACTGTGGGCTCCCTGAAGACAGAAGCAGGGTTCTTGGGTCACTTGTGACACCATGGAATGTGGATTTTGAGGGTGCTAGAAGGACTGACTGGGCTTTTAAAAGCATGGTCATTGCACCACAGTGTGTCAGCTCCATCCACAGGGCTCAGGCTCTGTGGCTTGAAGGCTTGGGGTTTAAGGAGGACCCCAGAGCCCAGAAACCGTTATGAATGGTTTAAGAGAGGAACACTCTGTTTTGGTTTTCAGATATAAGTAAACCCAATACCATGTTCGCCCGGCTTCTCACCTTGTGCGCTTCACGGAGCCAGGGTACTTATGGAACGAACTGACAGGCAGGGCACACCCGCCCAAGTCCACAGCCTTCTCTATGCAGTTATGAACTGATGGGCAAGGGTGCGCCATCTTAAGTCTTCAGCACACTCTAGGCAGTCTCTAGGCTTCGTCCAGTCAGTACCTAATATTCCTCTCCTATGGCTTCAGCGTTGCTCTAGGCATGGGGTGGGATGGGGGGTGTCATGGAGGGCCTAGGCCTAATCCTTCTAGCCATACATTCCTGCCCATCTCACAAGGGCTTGCTACCTGTGGACTCCAGTAGCCCATCCACATGTCAGTTATCCAGCACCCTGCTGAGGAGGAAGGGCCACCCTGGGTCAGCCATCTTGGCTGCTGGGGAGGCAGGAAGAGGCTCTGTTATTCTCTGTTTGTGCCTGTTCCGGGAAGAGAGCAGCTTTGCTGTCGTTTTCCACAGAACCCACTCTATCAATTGCGAATCAAGAGTTAAGCGAAATTTTAAAATTAAATCTGAAACCACAGGATATGTACAAGAGGGTGAGGATTATGCTGGAGTTTTTATCAGCCGCAGCTGCTCCATTATGTCTGTTTAGGGTAGAAATGGGCCTTTGAAATGCACGACCAAAATAAACACCCAGGCAGCTGTAGCTGGTGTGGGTAAGTGAGCTAGCGAATGGATCCAGCCAGGGAGGCCACAGGTCACAGTCGCCTGCGTCAAAGGCAAAGTAAATAATCCATGCATTCATCTGACAGTGGTGCCTAAAGAGTAGGCATCTTCCCAGAGGAAACCCTATCAGCACCTAGGAATTACAAATTTTGCGGACTGTTGCAATTCATGCAAAAGTCATAACTTTTTAAAAATACCAAATATGGAATTAGAAGTGGCGTTGCAGAGAAGCCCTGCAGAAAGCATGGTGCCTCTATGCAGTAGTCTTCGGCAGTAACCGTTTGTATAGGCCAGTATTTACAGAGAGCTTGCTATCTGTCCTTTGTTTGACTCAGTGATAAGCATACCGAACTGAAAATGGCATTCACATTCCTCTCGGTGCTGATTAGGGCTGTCGACTTGAAAGGATCTAGAATCACCAGAGCCTCTGAGCATGCTTGCTGGGGGGCATCGTGATTTTATAAATAGGCGCCATTCCCTTGGCTGGGATCCTGGACTGTGCAAGTGGAGAAAGGGGGCTGAGCCGCAGCGTGCGGTCATCACTCTCTGCTTCCTGACTGTGGGTGCGATGCAGCCAGTGCTGTACTTGTGGAATGAACTGATAGGCAGGGCTGTTCCACGTCCACAGAACTAGCTGCGCAGATCTGAGCTGATGGTCAGGGATGCCCCACCTTAAGTCCCCTGCACATTCTGGGCAGTTGCGTCAAGAACCAGTCACTTTGACTTATCCACCACGATATACCCTAGAAGTGTGAGTCAGAATAAACCCTTTCTTCCTTATGTTGCTTTTGTCAGGGTATTTTATAAGTAACTAATATAATTTCCCATAGGAGACCCACCATTGGCAAGAAAATAAATAACTAATGTATTCTCATGTAATGGTTAATGCATTTCAATAATGAATTTATTACAATCATTAAAACTTACTGATGTCACATGTATAAATAAACTTTACTCGACTTAGGGTTAATAAGCCTTGTATATTTTTTATTTGAATTTTTATTATTTTAATTATTTGGGGGGTGGGATATGCACATGAGTGCAGGTATCCATGGAGGCCAGAAGATGGCACAATTCAGGGAGCTGGACTTTCAGGCGATTGTGAGCCACCTGACATGGATGCTGGGAACTGACCCTGGGTCCTCTATGAGAGCAGCAAGTGCTCTTCAGTGCTGAACTCTCTCTCCAGCACAAACCTTACTTTTTTTTTTTTTTTTTTTTTTTTAATAAATCCACAGTCATTTCTGAAAAACAAAACAACAAAACGAAAACTTCCATAGAGGGAACTAAAAGCACAAGAAGCCCTAAGAGACTTTGATTTTCCTCACCCGTGTGTGTCAGCGTGCACAAATACATGTGTGCCTCGAGCATGAATGTGCAGTGGCTCACTTCCTGGGTGGAAACAGTTTTAGAAATTAAAGGCGAGGTTATCAGGCCAAACTCTTATTTCAAGGGAAAATGTTAAAAACGGCTCACGCAGAGGGCTGGCATTTGTGTCGCAGTCTGAGATAATGGAATTACAACTTTGAACAGTGCTGTCCTTTTGGATGTAGTTGAAGGCACTCTGGGAAGGGGAACTGCTTTCAAAGGCACACTGGATTAAAATTGGTTCGGATGGTCTCAGAGAGCTCAGCCAGCATGGATGTTCTTGAAGGTAATGACCCAGAGAAGAAGTGATTTGTGCTCACTCATAGTTTCCCACAGCGGGAAGCACAGGAAGAGAGAAACAAACCCGAAGGGCCAGATCCACACAGAATGACTGCAGAGGGACTTCCCACAAACATTTGCTCCCAGAACTGCTCAGGTTCGCCTGGAAGAGGGCGGATCTGACAGGGTCCGATGATTAGATTGCAGAGTGCAAGCTGCATCCAAGGGCAGCCTGGGGTCCTGCTGCCACACTGGTCGCTCAACACCTCTGTCTTCTGGCAACATCAGTGGTGTGTGGGGTCCGGGTAGAACCATTTACACCTTGCACTAACATCACTGTGTCTAGAAGCCTGTTCTGCAGGTCATAAAGCGTCCTTTCTGGGGAGCACCTGTTGCTGGTCCTCAAGTTTGGAACTGTATTGGTTTCCGTTTGAGACACAAACTTTCTGTGAACTAATATTTATGCTCATTGTTTCTTATGCCAGGAAGGGTGACCAAACTCAGCAGAACTCGCCCGGGTTTGTAGACAGTAAACAATGACTGCTAAGGTCCTGGTTCTGCTGAGTTCATTTTAATTTTTTTTTTTTTTCAAAATATGGTTCCTATCAGCGAGGAATGCTTTAGGCTGCAAGTCATATATGACTGAACCCCCGCAACTTAAATGTATTAAGGTTTATTTTTCTCTCTCACACACACAAATGAGGAAAGGCACAGCCCCAGGCGCCGTGGCTTCTCGTTGGTGATATCCACAAGCTGAGGTACCTACCTCCTGATTTTCTGTTCCAGTGTCTGTAGCAAGTTCCTGGCTCTCTTCATGCTTGTGGCCTCCTGGTCACAGCAGACACCTGTACCTCTAGCATCACATCTACGCTCCAGGGTTCTAAAATCCAAAGAAGAGCAAAGAGCTTGAGAAACAGGGCGTACTTCCCATGGCCTGTTCTTGTTATATAGAAAATAAAATGATCTCTGGAGACCCATCTAGCAGTCATTTACATTTGAAGTTGGCATCAGGAATCCCACTGCTAACACCAGTTGCTGGCCGGGAGAGACAAGATTCCCAGTGACAGGCTAGAACAGGGCTTCTCAACCTGTGGGTCACAAACCCCTTTCACAGGGGTCACTAAGACCATCTGCATATCAGGTATTTACATTATAATTCATAACAGTAGCAAAATTACAGTTATGAAGTAGCAACAAAAATAATATTATGGTTGAGGGGTCGCCACAACATAAGGAACTATATTAAGTGGTCGCACTGTTAGGAAGGTTAAGAACAGCTGGGTTAGAAGAATCGCAACTTAAACATCTGACTGAGGTGAGAGCCCACAGCTCCCAGATCTAGAGACTATCAGATCTGGGCAAGAGTGTTTTGTTGCACGAGGTGGGGACACAATCTTTGCCTTCCTTTTCTGTCAGCACAGGAAGTGCTACCATCCTCTGCTCAGAGGGTCCTGTCTTTCACACAACACTTGTGAATGGTTTGGAGTCATGAACCTCATGGAGAGGGGGAACCACACTACTTAGCCGAGCTCTGAGCTGAGACCGGTCATTTTGAGGAGAGAGGGGCTTGAGGTAGAAAAGGAGGTCATGTTGGAGAATGGTGAGGTGACCCTGTCCCCAGGGGTGGGAGTTGGGGGGCAAAGGGAGGCAGCCTGAACTTCTCAGCTGAGCCTGCAGCTCATCCAGCCTCCCAGGAAGCATGAAGCTGGCCTGGGTGCTCATGAAGAAGCTGACCCAGGGTCAGAACCTCTCCCAAGGTGGACTGATCCTGAGCTGCTCTCAAAAGCAGAGACAGGAAACCAGATTGAACCAGTTCCAGGAAGGACAGGGGCCTGAGCTTCCACCTCCCTCTCTGCCTTTCTCCCTGTGTGTCTCTGTGTCTGTCTCTACATATTTATCCCCTCTCTGTGCCTCTCTGTGTGTCTCTCTGTTTCTGTCACTCAACCCCATTTAAACATCTACCCCAAGCAAGCCTGCAGCCCGCTTACTGTCCAGGCGTCTTCCTTGGTCTTGCTGCCTATGCTAAGCCCTGTGTTAATCAACAGCCTAGTGTTTTCAAAGATTTCTGTTTCTGTGGTTTCTCACATGATCTCTTCCCTTTTCCAGAGGTCCCATCTCCAACACGGGGGAACAATTTCAACATGCTCTTGGAGGACACAAAGACCCCGGGTACATTTGTTCATGCACATGTATGTCCACATGTGAGATGCATCCCCATGCACTGACCTTTTAAAGGTCATATCTATCTATCTATCTATCTATCTATCTATCTATCTATCTATCTATCTATTTGTGCGTGTGCGTTTTGTGTGTGAACACTCCGTGTGCACATACACGTTGAGATCAGAGGACAACTTGCAGGAGTCAGTTCTTTTCTTACCATGTGGATCCTGGGGACCAAACTTAGGTCATCAGGCTTGGTAGCAAGCCCCTCTACCCACTGGACCATTTCACCAGCCCTGCACTGGCTTTGGGGGCCTTGATGAAGTGGAGTCCCTCTCCACTTCCTTGATTTATATTCTATTTCTGCCGGTCTCAAAAGAGACATTCTTCTCAAAACATCGGGAAAGTTTTTGATGAAAACTTTACTATAGTTGCTTCTGTTCTTGCTGTTAGAATCTTCAGGTGTAACACCCAGGGCTCTTGTTTCATGCGCTGCCCAGTAACACAAGCCCCAAACTAAAGTCTTCTTGGAGATGGTTGGGCAAATCCCATTTCTACGTCTCCGTTTCTATTCTGAATTAATCAGGAAAGCTCTACAGGAAGAAGAAAAACCTGTCAATGCAGGGAGGAACCTTTACGAGCTGGAAAGTCTCTCATCGTGAACATAGAAAAATCAAGCTTTGATGGTAGGAGGCACATGTCATTGCTCTTTGGGCCAGGACACCTTCTACCTGGTTAGATCTGGCATCACAGTCCAAGGGCCACATCTTCCATCTGTGGGTAAACCAGAAGAAAGCATGGCTTGTGAAAAGCCCAAGAGAGTTAGCAGGTAGACATCTGCCCTGTCCCTGAGACTTCCTTATTAGCTATATGAATTAGGAAGCCACTTGGAGTCTCTGTGTGCTCATCTTTCTTCTTGGAAAACAAGAATAATAATGGGGGACATTATTTAAGACTGTAGCAAAGAGTCAAGATGATCCATATATAAAATGTCATATGCAAGCCTGGCATGCTCTTGGGACTATAATTCATGTGACTCTTCCTAAAACCACTCAGAGCGGGAAGAGGAGACTCTATGGGTGCAAAGGAACTATCCAGTAGAGAGGATTCCTGAACTCCTAGCCTCAGGACGACCCCCTCCCCTTCTCAGAAGTCACCAGGGTTGCTCTGCTGTCCCTCAGAGCAGATGAGACTGCATCAGGTCAGCTTGACACTCCAGATGAAGCACTGGGAGACTTGGGAAGAGGCTGCACCCCGTAACAGAGTCTCCTGAAGCATGCTACACAGTGTAGGATCTTGGCTGTGAAGCTGGAAAGTGGATTCTGTCTGAGCAGGACACACGACTCAGCTTCTGACCTTTGAACCCACCTTAAACCCTACACCCTTGCACAAGCCCGGAATGGACCATTGGTCACTGTTCCTGCCACACCTAGCCACCAAAGGCAGATCCTCTTCTAATTCTCCTGTGAGTCTTGCTTGGCACTTCACCAGAACCCCAAGAGATTTCCTAACTTGTTGGGCCCCCTGCACCTGTCTGCAATCTAAGGTACCAATTAGTCAGCCTGTTTGGCTTTCAAACCTATTCATTTCTGCCCTGCACCTCTGTGTAGAGGGAACAGGGACCATGTCTGTGTCAGGGACTGTGGCTAGAATGAGGAGGTTGTCACTCAGCTCAAAGTCAATCAGAGTCATGATGTATGATTCAAAGAATCCTTATGCAATACAGGAGATGTCAAGTGTCTAGGAAAATAAGCCTTTACCCTACAGAAGCTCAGGGCAAAAAGTTGGTTGGTAGACGGGACAGGCTTCACAGTGGGCAGGGCAGGTTTGCTGAGGACAGAGCAGGTTCCATGGTCCACAGGACAGGCTAGGTGGTGGATAGGAAAGACTCCATGGTGGGCAGGGCAGGCTCTATGATTGGCAGGGCAGGTGCAGTGGTAGGCATTGCAGACTTCATGGTAGACAGGGCAGGCTCCGTGGTTTTAGGGCAGACTCAGTGGTCAATAGGAAAGACTCCACTCCATGTTGGGCAGGCAGGTTTCACGGAAGAGAGAGTGTCAGGAGGCAGTGACAGGAATACGCCTCAAAGTTTGAAGCCAGCCAGGTATCATGGTGAGTTTCCAGCCAGCCAGGGCCACATAGGGAGATCTTGTCTCAAAACCAAACAAATGAACAAGCAAACAAAAATATCAAATACACAAATCTGGTTTTTCAGTCTTGTAAACTTCTTGGCACAGGACCAGAAAAATCTATGCTTTACAATATCTCAAGTGTTCTGAGTCACTATTGAAATAGTTCCTACTGATTGAAGGGCAATCACGAGAATCTCAGTCCACAGAACCCTAGCAAAGCCCGCCCATCATTTTGAGCATTTTCCAATGGCTAAAGCATAAAGGTGCCAATTTCATGAAAATAGATGTTCCCCAGCCCCTGCCAGAATAGTCCTGGATTCGGGGCCAGGGGTGGCTCATGTCAGTCTTAGGTCACATCTCCACCAGGCTTCCAGTTGACCTCTAATCCCCATGGGCTCTCCTTCCTGTGGGGTGAATGGTAGAGCTGACCCACCATCTGGTGTGCTGGCACTGAGTGCCAGCCATTCAGTGTTCCAGATGCCCTGTCACTGTGAGGATGCTTACAAGAAATGCAGCCGGGTCTCCTCATCTTCATCCCTAGACTGTAGAAGTACCCCCTGGAATGTGCCCTGAGAGTTAGCCTGCAATTATAAGCAGTAATTGGCCATCCAGTCCCTTACAAATCTTTTTTTTTTTTTAAGAATAAGAGAATTGGAAAGATAACGGTTTGTTCTGGAAGCTGGGGATCTTTGACTTCCATTTGTCCCCACATCTTGGAGTGTGCCCAGCTCAAGTGTGTTCCCTGCATGTGATTGTCCTCAAGAGGACATATTGAAAGTGGCCTCAAGGGCAGCAGACAAGAACACACAGTCTTTCAGGGAAGAGCAAGGATTTATAGGCAAACACAGCTATTCGCAGACTCTTCAATAAAGACATACAACCTGAACAAAAGGTAAGTATTTCACTCAGTCTATGAAAGCCCGTGAAATTTATTTTTTGCAAGCTTTTACAGTCCATGGTCTTCCCTTTCAATCTTGAATAATAGCACTGAATTGAGCTGTAAAAGCTTCCGAAGTTTGAAGCCTTTTGACAAGTTAATTTAGCAGTATGGTAAAAAGTTTTTCCCCAAGACAGAATAAAGCCATCATATCATGAATGTAGCAGTCATCCTGAGGAGAGAAAAGACCATTAGGATTACAGATGATGGGCTTTGCGGAGATAGTTTGTGGTTTCGTGTAATCTACCATCAATATTTCAGGAGAAAGCTGCTCCACTCATCAGTCAGATGGAAGTCAATATCTCCAGTTAAAAACAACACCAGGCCAGATCACATGTATCTTTTATTGGAAAAATAACATTGTCTGTGCAGTTCCTTCTAGAGTTCTTTAGATTCTAACTGCGATGTTTGTGCGTGCGTGCGCGCATGTGACAAAGAAGTCTTCCTTTTTATCTAGCAAAGAAACAAGGAAAAAGAAGCAGCAATAGTTTTGCTTCTCCAGCTACACAGGAATCTCCCTCCCACACCTTCCCTAGCTCCTGGGTGCTGTGACTTCTCGGCACACTTTACTGGCAGTGAAGCCAAGTGAGCTGGCTGCCTGCTTTAGACACACTCAAAGTCAGTAAAAGCTTGTCTCTGGTTTGCTGCTTTGTTGTTGTTGTTGTTTTGTTTTGTTTTTGTTTTTTTAAATTAAAAGTTGGTACCACAAAGTACCTGGCTCCCATTTTCTGATAGCAAAACAAGAAAGGAAACAGAACCGCTGTCTCCCTCCAGCATCTCCGTGGGCGTGACTGACTCTGGGAGAGGGGTCCACCTATAAATAGGATGAATGGGAATGATCCAGCCTTGTCATGATGGAGGAAAAAAGCCAAGAAAATTAATTATATTTAACAAAGAAATGCTTCGGATACCATTTGGTCCTGTGCCCTGAATATAAATCTCCAAATGTTTCTCACTTGAATGTTTAGTGGGGAAAATAAAATTAAAATTAACAAACAGATGCCCCATTGTGTTCACAGTGAAGTCCTCCTGGGGAGCCAGTGGATTCCACAAGATGGCTTAGGGAGGTGACCCCTAAGTTTTAAGATAAAAGATGTTTTTGTCTAAGAAGAGGAACAGGTTTTTGTTGTTGTTTGCTTGTTTGTTTGTTTAATTGTTTGGGTTTTTTTTTCTATTGGGTTTTGTTATTGACTTTGCTTTTGAGACAGGTTCTTGTGCTCCAGGCCTGGCACTAAACTCACTCTGTAACTAAGGATGGTCTTGAACTTGTGATCCTCCTGCCTCCACCAGCAGAGTGCTTCAATTATACACATGGGTGACTGTGCCTGGTTTTATGCAGTGTTGGGGATCCAACCCAGAGCTTCTGCTTGCCAGGAAAAGGTCCTACTAATGGTTTTTAAGTGACTCCTACCTTGGTGGTGTGGGGCACACAGCGGTTTTCATTTTAACAGAGGAGAGATATTAATCGTTCTATTAAACTGGTGTAGGAGGAAAATGCCCAATGAGCTGGGACTGAAGAAAGGGATAACAATTATAGAAGAGATTTAAGACACACCCTTTCAGCTCAGCTAGCCCCGAGTCAGCTTGAGCTCCACCCTCCGTTCCCTGAGGGACTTGCCAAGCAGATCCACGCCAAGACCTGATGTGTAACAGACACCACGCTCCCTGCAACAGCTACCACAGCCTAGGTGGGGAGAGGTCTAAGACGCCTCGGCACTGGCTCAGGTGGATCCCTTCTCACGGCTCCGAGCTTCTTTGCTCTCATTCCGGAAAGGCAGGAGACTCAGGTGCACACCTGTCTGCTGGATCGCTGCGAGGATGAAATGAGGGAAGGTCCAATGGTCCAATGGGCTTGCTTCAGTGCTCCTGCACACAGTAACTGCTGAGAGGTTTAGATTATGACATAGGCTCACGAACGTTGATCACGGAACCATAGCCATGCATCCCTTTCCCTCCACTGTTAGAGGTATCACTCAGTTCATTCACTCAGCCACAGACTAGGAACAAGTCCTTTCCATGACTGCTGTGACTAGAGGTTCAGTAAACATTGCATCCAGTTGTTGTGTAAGCAAGAGTTTGCATTCACCCGGGGAGAATGCCAAGCAGCTGGATCGCTAGGTTCTATGTTAGGTGTGTTTACACCAGAAGAAGCCTGAGATTAAAAAAAAAAAAAGCTCTGTATTTCAGAGCAGTGTGCACACATGCCCAAGAAAGGTATCATTCTGCCACAGCAGCACAGTGCATCTTCACTGGTTTTTGTTTTCTCTTTCCCTGTAGTTTTGTAGCAACTGACTGTGGCTTTAGTTTGCCTTCCCCTAATGGGTAATGGAGTTGGACAATGATACTTTTCTTTACGGTTTCTGTTTTTTTTTCCCACTCTGTATTTAAAATCTACTCACAGATCATAACCTATTCCTCTCACACTGCCTTCTAAAACTCTAAAGTTTTACTTTTCTCATACAGGTTATTTTTCTTCCAAGTTCGCCTGTTCGGGATGAAATAGTGCTTTTACTCATCCTTTCGGTAGGGATAACCGCTTCCACAAGCCCAGTGATTTAGTGGTCTGCCTCCATTGCTCACAAACACGTGCTCACAAACGTGATCACGAATTCCTATCCTTGTTGTGTAATACTTCACTTTTTAGAAGCATCACTCGATTTACTTAGCCAAGGACTAGAAATATCTACATGCTCCCGGATACAATCTCTGTCACAGGTCACTGTCTTAGTTAAGGTTTCTATTGCTGTCGAGACACCATGACTGTGGCATTTTTTTTTTTTTTTTTGGGTTTTTCGAGACAGGGTTTCTCTGTGTAGCTTTGCGCCTTTCCTGGAACTCACTCTGTAGCCCAGGCTGGCCTCGAACTCACAGAGATCCGCCTGGCTCTGCCTCCCGAGTGCTGGGATTAAAGGCGTGCGCCACCACCGCCCGGCTGACTGTGGCAATTCTTATAAAGGAGAACATTTAACTGGGGCTAGCTTACAATTCAGAGACTTAGTCCATTAAATGGTGGGAAGCATGGTGGCATGTAAGCAGACATGATTCTGGAGAGGTAGCTGAGAATTCTACATCTGGATAGTCAGGCAGCAGGAAGAGAGAGTGACATTGGGCCTGGCTTGAGCATCTGAAACCTCAAAGCCTGCTCCCAGTGACACACTTCCTCCAACAAGGCCACACCTCCTCCTAATAGTACCTCTCCCTACGGGGCTATGGGGACCATTTTTATTCAGACCACCACAGTCACATTTCTGCATGCACACGTGCTATTGTTTGGACTTCTCTGTCCTATACTTCTCCGTCTGTCCATCTCAGGGCAACCCTTTCTAGCCACATCCCTAAAGCTTAGGATGGATGGTGACATCTGATCAAGATATATTTCCTTGGTTATTTACCAAAATTGCCTGACCTACTTCCAGAATCAGCTAGCCAACAATAATATGGTTTCATGATGCAGCAGAGAGAAGGCCTGCTCACAGTTTCTAGTCTTTTCATCTACGGACATGGGATTTCTTTAACTGCACCCAAGATGCTGCCAATTAAAAGCTATACCATTATGAACTCTGTTTTGAGGAAAAGAGCAAGTACTGCCAGCTAATTTATGACAAGAAGCTAAGGCAGGGTCAATTTGAAGTTCTCTCTGATTTCTGAGATGTTAAAAATATTTTTTTAAAACATGTTTTAGAGTTGATGAAATTTAGTAACTGTCTCCAGTTATTTCAATGGTTTCATAACTCTCCATCTGCACACAACTTCTGTTATATCTAGCTAGGTACTATAAGGCTCTTGCATTGTAAATGGTGTCTTTACTTATTATTAACTTAACAATAACTAACTAATTAATTAATTGGTTAGGTTTTTCTTTTTGACAAGTTCATATTGAATATTGCTAGCTGGCCTGGAATTTGTTATGTAGTCCTGGATGACCTTGAACTTGCAGAGATTCTCCTGCTTCTGCTTCCCATGCTGGGCTCACAGGTGTGCATCACCAAACTCAGTTTTTATCTTCTTTGAAATTCTGGACATTCCTAACGGGTACCTAGGAACACAGTCATCCCAACCTTTCCTCAGTTGTGGCGTTTGCCCACAGAGGCAGGGCAGCTGACCTCTCAGCTTAGCACATGTGGTGAGCTGCAAGATGCCAACTCTCCCAGCATGCTAAGATCTGTGGTGGCCTTGGGTGCCTGCAAGGCCAGCACTTGCACATGGCTGCATCTCTGTGGAGAGCACGTGCTTTCTCACAAGGGTTCCAGGAGTGTAGGACACTTCTAATCTTTGGACATTGATATAAGTATGTTGCTTTATTACTCACATTGTGTGTTATCAGCTATAAAGAAGCTAATACTCACCATGCTGTGGGCTTACGTGTTCCTCCTTTGAACCATGAAGCTTTGGTTTATGTCATCATGAGGTTGAATACCTACCATCACACAGTGGCCATCTTTGTCTCCAACAATCCTTTCTTTCCTAGAAAATTCCAGCAATCTTCTAATAACAGAAATGCTTTCAAAAGTTTTGGCTTAAACATTCTGTTTCATTCCTCAGACCACTGGTGTTTATGTGTTATCCTGTTTGGATATCACTTATAAGCAGTAGTTGGCTTTGATTTTTAAATCCAACTTGACAAGCTGTCTTTACCTGGCAAATTTAGTCAACGGGGTTTCATTGTGATTTATTGTTATTGTGGTGGTATATGGGAGATTAAATAACAAATCCAAGGAACTCTTGGAAAGGAAGTACTTTTTAATGTACCTTCGACAGAAAGGGTCTAAGCATAGAGCAAAGGCGTATGTGGAGAGATGGCTCAGCAGTTCAAAGAACTTACTGCTCTTACAGAAGAGCCTGGTTAATTCTTAGTCTCCACGTGGTAACTGACAACCATTCTCTAGTTCCAGGGGATCCCATGTGTTCTTCAGATCCTTCAGGTCCTAGGCATACACGATATGCCCACACATAGACGCAGGCAAAAACACTCATACATATAAAATAATAATAAATAAATCGTTTTTTTGTTTGTTTGTTTTGGGGTTTTTTTGGTTTTTTTTTTTTTTTTTTTTGGTTTTTCGAGACAGGGTTTCTCTGTGTAGCTTTGTGCCTTTCCTGGAACTCACTTGGTAGCCCAGGCTGGCCTTGAACTCACAGAGATCCGCCTGGCTCTGCCTCCCGAGTGCTGGGATTAAAGGTGTGCGCCACCACCGCCCGGCAAATAAATTGTTTTAAATGACCCAATCATAAGCAATTGCTGTCCTCTTCTCCCATAGGCTGAGAATCACCCCTTTGGTTAATCTCCCACCTCATGGGTTCAGAACACATTGTATCTAAAGAACAACTTGGGGCTTGAGACTGCCCCCTTTCCTGATTGTGGGCTCAGTCACATAGCAAACGCCTGTAACTTTCCAACTTTCAGGGTTCTAAGACAAGCAGGCACTGGCTGCCAGCTAGGGGAGAGAGGGGCATAGAGCCTCCTGCTGCCTGTAACTGACCAACTCGAAGCACATCTCATATTGAAAATGGACTCTAATAATGTAGTCTTACATCATTTGATGTGAAGTCCCCCATAGGCTCACATATCTGGATACTTGGTTCCTGTTTTCGGGAGAGTATAGAAACTTTAGGAGGTGTGGCCTTGCTAAGAATGGAAATCCCTAGGGTTGGGTTTTGAGGGCTCCTAGCCTCATCCTACTTCCTGTTTCCTCTCTGCTTTTGTGTGTGAATGAGAATGTAAACAGTCAGCTTCCTGCTATACCTGCCCTGCCCGGAGGGACTGTAGCCCTCTGGAACTGTCAGTCAAAATAAACTTTAAGTTACTTCCTACATACCCCCTTTGCTCTAGGCTTCAACTCTTTCTGGAGAATGCGTTTGGGGCATTCTCCTTTCTCTCTCCTTGGCTGTTGACCAGCCTTCCTCTGCTGTTTCTTCCTAACCAGAGTCTACTGGATTGAAGAATTTTCTCTCCCTTCTTTTCCTGGCCTCAGTTGATGTTTTGGAACTTGTTTATTCTATCTCAAGGGTAGTGTTTTCTTGGAAAATGTTAACAAAATACAAAGCCAAAGCTCCCAGCAACACTAGCAACACACAGTGCCTACATTCTCACGGTGCCTCACACCTTCTCAGATCCCCTTTGTTTTTTACACCAGAAATTTTCTATGCTTACGTCACTGTGCCTGTTCAGAGTCTTCTTAGCTTTGCATTCATTGCTTTGCAGCTGATTTCTGTCCTTGGCCAAAGGAAGGATTAGGAGGAAGGGGACCAGGGAGCAGGGAGGTCACTTCAGGGGCATGCCCTTGGCTTTTCTTCCCAGGATAACTGTTCTCCATCTCCCAGAGCTTGCTGTCTGATAGATAAGTACCTGCATCTCAAGCCAAACAGATGCCCATGGATCAAGAGAACTCTATGCTCTGAGATTAGGGGCTCATTCATTTCAGAAACATATGGGCCACTTGAAAACACTGGCCACAGTCATATAATACTGTTCGAATGTGGTTTACATCCCCCAATTCTTGTGTTGGAGACCCGGTCCCCAGTGCACTGTGCTGAGAGGTGGCAGTGGTACTTTTAAAAAGTCATTAAGTCATGGGTACTCCACTCAAAAAGTGAACAATCATGAGACTGGGTGAGTTATCACATTCCCTTACTTCACTTTGCACACCACCCCTCCCCCACTCAATCTTTGAACACATTCCGGCCCTCACTTTTTTTTTTCCTGCCATGCATGGAGCAGCTGAGGACCTCATCAGAAGCCAAGCAGATGAGGCTAATAGATCTTGGATTTTTTAGCCTCTGTAAGCTTAATAACTGTCTCCTCTAAATGAATCTCCAGTCTCAGGTGCTCTGTGGCAGAAGAGAACAGATGGAGAGAATGTATGAGGCCACAAAACAGATGTGAACACGTACAGCTGGCTTAGCAGCAGACATACGTGGGGTTACAGAAGGAGGAAAGGTAGGGCTGCAAAGCCCTGAGTCTGGCTGAGCCTCAGACCAGCATGCAAGGAAGCATAAGGTGCTCCCAGAGCCCCACTGGTAAATGTGGGCAGGATTTGTGCACAGGAGGGGCTTGGAGACAAAGTCTTGCCTCCCCTCCCCCAGTTCCATCGAGGATCAAAGAGTCTTTGGGCTTAAGACAGATGAACAAGTGGAAGGCACAGGTTTACTTATTTAGGATTTACGTGACTCATAGAAAAGGAAGGCCCCCAGCTAGCGAAACCTAAGTGCTTTTGTACTGGCCTAGACAGAAAGAAGCAGTTATAGAAAGTAACTAAGTTAGGTTGGGAGGCTAAAGGAAATGGGTATTATTTTAATTTTAATAGGGCTATTTGTACAGAAGTCTGTGTATGGGTATTATTTTAATTTTAATAGGGCTATTTGTACAGAAGTCTGTGTGACTTCCCACTAAAGTCTGGACTGTGACTTCCCACTAAAGAATCTATCTTCCTTCCTTCCTTTCTTCCTTCCTTCCTTCCTTCCTCCCTCCCTCCCTCCCTTCCTCCTTTCCTCCCTACCTTCCTTCCTCCCCAGAGAGGGTACTACTCACCTGGGAGATGTGATATCCTGCCTCCAGGAAGAAAAACAGAGATCAGAAGGCCCGTCCAGCAAAGTGGCATGCTCTGGGGAGACCCAGACTGTGGCTTTTCACTCCTTTGCATGACAGGGATTTTGCAGATGTCTTACAGGCTCTGTCTGAGTCAGTGGACTTTGAGTTGCTCTAAGAGGAGACGTTGATGGGCCTGATCTAATCAGGAACACTTTTAGAAGTCAAGAAAGGCCAAGTTGGAGAGAATTTCCTGCTGGCTTCCGAGGCACAGGCTGCTCTTTAGAGAGACAAACAGAACATGGAGAGTGGCCTCAAAGAGTTCAGAATAGTCTCAGCTGATGGCTTCTGGAGAGCAGGGACTCCAGGACCACCACTACAAAGAACTGAGCTCTGCCATCAGCCAGGGCACTTGGAAGAGGACCCTCAGCCTCAGATGAGTGTGTAGTCTTGGCTGACATCAGGATGGCAGCCTGAGGAGACTCCTGACCCACAGAAGTTGAGAGCTTAGAAATATTCAATGCTCGGCTGCAAAGTTGAAGGAAATTGTGTAACATAGCCACTGTAGCAAAGACACTAAGGAGGCAGAGGCAGGATCCCATCTATCCCCATTCTGCGTGCCCTTATCTACACTGGCTGTGAGGAGGGTCCCCATGTCTGTGTCAACCCAGTCCTATGGACAGCAGTTCCCCAGGTCTTGGTGCTCCCTGACAGGGCACAGCTGCTTTCTGAGAGGCTGGAGGGACACTGGTAAAGGATGGAAGCTACTTAGTGAGCATGCTGGGTCCTGGAGCCAGTACTACTGACTTGAGTTGAGGACTACCCTTTCTCAGTTGTTTTCACAGGAGGCTTTTGGTAGTAAGTTCTCTCAGCATTGGCCTGAACGTGTAGTCTTCCTCGTTGCTGAGTGGATTCAGCTGGCCTAGCCTGCAGGGTGACCAGACTCATTGCTCAGCATCAAAATCTGTGACTTGGGGATTCTGCAGTTCCCATGATGAGTCCCATCATGCCTTAGAAGGCAAGTGGTCACTTCTCCCTGGTGACTCTTATGAGGCTTCTACCTTATTGGTGTGGTGCAGCGTCACTCCTGTGTTATCTGGTGGATGCTATCTTCAGAACTCATAGAGAATCCTGGATCTGAGGAGCTCTTGCCTCTAGGCCAATGGTTCTCAATCTGTGGGTCATGACCCCCTTAGGGGTCATATATCAGATATCCTGCTTATCATATATTTGCATTACAATCCATAACAGTAGCGAAAGTACAGTTATGAAGTAGCAATGGAATAATTCTATGGTTGGGGGTCCCCACAACACGAGGAACTGTATTAAAGGGTCACAGCGTTAGGGAAGCTGAGAACCACTGCTCTAGGCACTGTAAGATATCCACACACCATTGTTTCTCCTCTCTTCCTCCTTTGCTGCCTTGTCTGAGATCAGACCCCAGAGGTTCAGCTTGAGCTATAAGATCTTGTACCCGTGACTTATACGTGAGAGACACTTTTCCAAAGGCAGGGCAGGGGAAGGTGCTGAGCAAGGCTGAGAGACAGACTCATCCTGATTTGCTTCCTGGATCCCATGCAAAGCTCAGGCATTGTGGAGGGATGGCCTTTCTGATGGCCATCAACCATGCACCAGCTTCGGGAGGAAAGAGCACTGCCAGGTGTGGTGACTCCCTTTGACAGTTCCCCAGAGGGCACAGCCCTAAGTAGTTGACACCTCCAGGTGGGGGTATGGTGCAGCCACGATGTATCCATGTGGCGCCTGCTCTGAGCGAAGACCACAGCCCTCTCTTAGGTTCTCTGGTTTGCATGTGCATGATTTGTTCGGATCCATTTACAAGTCACCAATAACATCATTAATTATTGTTTTTCTCTTCCCTTTTGGATTTCTAATTTTAATGACTATATTCTGCATGTCTAGAAGTGCTATTGGTTAAGGAAGTCAGCTCTTCTTTTTCTTAGCACCTTACCATTTGGTTACATATCTAGTATAGGTTTCCTTAACTTCCTTAATCTTTTCTAGTACTCTTAACACTTACAGTACCCCACGTCTTGACAGGGGCAAGCTCTGTTTTAGACTCCTCTGCTGGCGCTTGCTCACAGTGAATCATTTCCTATGGGTCGTATGAATTTAGGTGAAATTTCACATTCTCTATAAGACGTTTAGGTTGGATAATTTTTGGTCATGAGCTCACTGTGAGTGAGAAACTATTGCTGGGTGTCCTTGAGAAGCTGGGTGAGGAGGTGAGCTACTGTCAGAAGCCCCAAGACTCTCCCGCGGGGACTCATTTCTGTGTCAGTGCCTGGCTGGCCTGGGCCAGAGTTCCCTGTGCTGCCTGTGGTGTAGACCAGACCAGAGTGAGAGCAGCCTGCTTCACCGCTCAGGGGTAGCTTAGCTTGTCTTCCTGTACAGAGGTCATGCTTTCCCTTCTCTGTGCTCTCTTTGAAGACGTGAACTCCATCTCCTCCCTTGTGCACTCGGCCCCCAGTGCCTGGTTTAGAAAGACCAGGACCGTTGTTTGCCTGATGAACACATCTGTGTAGGTTTCTTCTTCCTCTCCTGCTGCGAGCCAAAACCCGGGGTCTCATGTATGTTAGATTTCTGATCTTTAGGTTTTTGCTCTTTGCTGTGGGTCCTCTTGATTTCTGGTTCACCTAGTTATGTCTGTTCTCAAGGGCTGTCTCTTAGGCCACATTCTTAGATCTTTCGAAAGCTAGTCTACTCCTCTGTAGAACCCTGGACTTTGCCTCTCCCCATGTTGAAACCGAAAATGACAACATCCTTCGACTCCTACGTCTTCATGTCTCAGTCCAGCCAAGAGAGTTGTCTGCTGCCCATGTCCTGGACACCTCCAGGTCTCCGATTCTTACCTTTTCTCATCTACCATCCCTTCCCACATGAAGCCTGGATACTCATGTGAACCGTGGCCTCTGCCCTTCACCCATAGCACCATTAGGATACTCAGTGTTTGCTCTCTGTTTCCTTCTTTTTTAAAATTTTTTAAAACTTTTTGTTTATTCTTTCTGTCTTTCATGTCATCTATCTTGATCCTATTCATTTCCTTGTCCCTTCATATCTACCCTCTGCCCTTACAAACCCCCCCCCCAATAAATTAAATTCAAGAGAAAAAAGAAAAGGAAAAAGAAAAGTCTCATCATGGAAGCTAGAGCGTGACACAGTGAGTTACGCAGTAAACGCTTTTGTTCATATATCTTTACTTGTAAGTGTTCATTGCAAAAAGTCATTGGTCTGATTGAGGCCTCTGGTTTCTGCTCCCGTATCAATGCTGGTCCCTCACTGGGACTCCTCTTGGATATCCTGTTGTTGCTCTGTGTTGTTTTGGGTCTGCAGGACCAGCCCTTTCACATGCTCCTGTAGATCATGAATGGGATGGATGTTGTGGTGAGCCAAGAGATAACCCTGGTTCTGGACCTGGGTAATTGCAGGGTTGGTCAGCCTGCCAGCTCTCCCCTGTCCTCATCACCTGGGTAAGCTCTCTGGCATCGCCCTGGCTAATTTGACCCTTGAAGCAAAGAGCAAGGGTCAGGGCCAGTCCTCCTGTTTTCATGCCTTCAGGGTCGTCTCTCCCATACCTACACCATCAGGGCCAGCTCTACTGTGTTGTCCAGGTGAGGTGCAGGGGCCACTTTCCTGAGTACTGCAGCTGGTGAGGGGCAGGGCCAGCTCTCCCACCCACCAAAGGCGGTAAGGGGTGGCGGCGGCGGCAGGAGAAGGCACCATTTCTCCCCTGCCCACACCACCGTATTGCTCTCTGTTTCTATACCAATTGCCCATTCACCCAACAAACAAATTCTCTACAACAGAGTTTTAAATGCTACAAGCAAGGGTGACCCTGAGCTTTGGTCTGGCTGGTCTGGGCCCCACAGCCATCCTTTGCTTGTCCCTGTTCTTTTTCAGTTTCTTCCCCACTGGCCTGGCTGCTGTCAAGCATGCGCAGTGTTGTCCTTGTCTCCTTTATCTCCTTAGCCTTCTCTAGGCTGGGCTGACAAGCATATCTACTATAAAACAAGGTTGTGGTCCCCAGTCTCCTACTCTCCACCTGCAGTTCTCCCAGCATTTGCCTGAATGTATTTCTGTTCTTCCTTCTTCACTGAGTGGAGACTCAGCTGGCCCAGGGTCCTGGCCAAGCCAGCCTGCTTCTTCCTCCTGGCAGAGGCCTGTCCCTGCTTCAGAATGGTTCTGTTGGGCTTTTTCAGAACCTGAGACCTGCCTCTCATGCTCCCACAGTCAGTGCTGGCATAAGACGTCTGGGTGGTGTACCTCTAGGGCTGCAGCTCCCCTTCCAGAATATGCTCCTCATCCTGGGTCCCAGGATTCCACCTCTAGGTGGTCTGGTGCTATTTTGAGGACAGCTCCTCAGGGCTGACCATTGCTCCAAGATGCCTATCATCAGGCTTGAAGGCAAGTCAGGTGGTCTTGAGCAATGTCTGGGGTAGTGGACCGGATACGGGAATGAAAGTCCTTGAAGTGAGAAGTGGGGCCAATGACAAGGAAAAAAGGGGGTGAGACAGGCTGGAGGCCCCGCTCTGGAGTGATTCTCAAGGAGACTGAAAATTGGGGATTCCACAGATGCAGGGGCAGAGTCCACAGAAGAGGGGCATCTTTATTCCACTGAACTGCTTTCTGGGCCACTCGGCCATTAAGGACTCAGAAGATGATGTGGAAGAATTGCCAGGCTCTCCCTGGCTCCAGGTACTTCTCTTTCTCCACACACTCCTCTGGGCCACGGAAACACTAGTCTTCATCAGGGTCTTCCCAGGTCCTGCCCTCCTTCCATTTCAGTCAGTGGTCTGCGACCCTCTAAGTTCTTCAAGATGAGCATTTCCCACCGAAAGGGGCCACTTTCACAGATTCCCTGAAGCATGCACATCTGGTCCTCTCTGTTCCTCTTCTCCTCTGTGTTGTCTGCTCAGATGCTTAAGGTGGGGTTTGGGGACACAGGGACCACTGGGAACTTATAATCATGCCACCTGGAAGGGCAAGACATAGCCCTGGCGGGCTTAGTTTTGTCGCTGGACTACGAGTCGGTAGATGAACACATCCCCTTTCTTTCCCAAGCACACACAGGCTAGCTGTCTATAAGACACAGAACTGGCTTGCCTGCCTTCCTTTCTTCCTTGTTCCCCGTCTCCATTCCTAACCTGTCACTCATACCTCGTACAACCCTTGTATCTGCTTTGGGGGACTAGGTTCAAGAGTTCCTCAAAAAGCAATGTCTCAAAATTTTCTCCTCTTCTCCCAAATGGCTGAGGACTCTCTCCAGGGCCCTGGACTCTAGCCTGCCCCTGCCTCTCCTTTTTCTGGGCTCCCTCCCTACTGCTGCTTTCCATCTCCTGTAGGCCTGGCTTCCATTATCCTCCCCCACTCCCTATGCTGGGGACACCACATGCGCTCTCACAACAGACAGACAGACAGACAGTGAAGGTTAAGTTCACAGAATCAGAAGTCCATTGCTGAAACTTGTATGACCTGAGCCAGGAGAGGGCCTCAGATGGTTTAACTGGTTTGTGGGGCTACGGCTGTTTGTATCAAGAGCGTGGTTGAACCATTCTTGTTTGCAGTAAGTAGGTCTGGGGAGGGGCCTTGGTGGGCAAAGGGCAGTGAGACAAAGACCAGGGCTGGAGGGCTGGGGTGGCATGAGCTCTGGTGACTCTCATGCCTGCTTGGCACCTCCTCTCACTTGTCAGCATCCCTGTAACTCGGGAGCCAGCTTGACTGAGGCTCTAGCTGCTTAACCAGTCTTTTCCTTAGCAAAGAGAAGAGTGTGTCTTCTCTTCTTCCAGTGGTTGGAAGATGGCTCAGGGAACACCTAGATCACCCTGGTGTATCTATTTTCTCATAGTTTGGGATCTGCAACTGTTTGCATTTGTAAAAATTATACAATATTGTAACAATGTTTCTTTGCATCTGTATTATGTGCGGTCAGGAGATTGTAATAGCTATGCTTTCAGTTTGGAATGAGTGAGCACGCAGAAGTTTAAAACAAACAAATAAACAGTGAGTAGCAGACAAAGAGAAGCAGCAGACAGCAAAACATCATCACATCCAGTGCTGGTGCTCACATCCAGTGCTGGTGCTCACATCCAATGATGGTGCTCACATCCAGTGCTGGTGCTCACATCGAGTGCTGGTGCCCACATCGAGTGCTGGTGCCCACATCGAGTGCTGGTGCTCACATCCAGTGCTGGTGCCCACATCCAGTGCTGGTGCCCACATCCCAGGCTGACAAGGTCCAGTACAAAACAACGATGGAAGTTAAGGAATTAACGACACCAGTTAAGGAAACCAGTTGGAGTCCCCAAGTGAGAGTCCTGGGCACAGTGTCCCCTCGGGTAAGGCTTCCAAGTAAAAGGACAAATAGCAGCAGACAGATAACATTATCAGACTGGGCACTCAAAATTATCCAGCAGAAACTGTGTAAGTTGAGGCAGTCAGCCAGCATTCTTGGTTGAGGATCCTGGGTAAGGGTCCTCTGCATGGAGGAGGAGTTTCTGCTTTCTCGTTCCCACTGTAGGCGTTTCCTGCTATGGGATAAACGCTACTAATCTTCGTTGTACTAGTCTACCTTCTAGCGTGCTCAAGGACACGATGTCTTCAACCCCTTAGTTCCTTACTGTTTTCCCTCTCTCTGTTCCAGAGCCAAAGACCAGCTTGACCTGGGACAGGGGGTTTTAGAGGACACTCAACATAAACATGCTTAGGTCTGGAGTGGAAGGCAACCCTGCTTTCCAAGCCAGCTTTTCAGGGAAGCTCAAACAACACATCACAACTCACCAATATAAACCACAATAAAAAAAAAAACCACTATTATATAAACCATTTAATTTTTATTACATTTATCGTAAATATGCACTTGTGCATGCCATGGCACACGTGTGGCGGTCAGTGGAAGATTTGCAAGAGTGGGGTCTCTTCTTCACCTTGTGGTCTCTGGGATTGAACTCGGGTCCTCAGGCTTGATGGCATTCTTCTTTACCTAGTGAGCTATCTTGTGGAACCCAACCATTCCTTTTTTTTTTCTTCTGTGAATCTTTAGCTGAATATTGACTGACAGCCACACTGACTAGAACAGAGTTCCAGAACTGAAATCACTTGTTGGAAAAAATATACAAAATGTAAGGTTTCATCTGTGCCTGTAGTTGAGAAATTGTCTAAAAGTTTCCATCAGGTGACAGTGAGTGACGGTGTAATGGTGTTGATTTCTTCGTGTTTGCTTTTATCAACAGATACAGTGTTGCCTTTCTCCTGTTATTAAGGAATAGAACATTCTGTCATGTTCATTGGGCGTTCCTTCTTTTGTTTTCTTGTCTTTGCCTCTGCTTGTTTGCCTTGGAATCCTGTCCTTGTCTCAGCTTTGAAAGCCTCCTTCCTGTGAAGACCAGCCTCTACCAAGATGATGCAAGCCTTTCCCTGTTTTAAACTTCCTTTGAATCCAGATGCTTCAAAAGTGAGGCAGCTACTTCCTGCAATATTGTTTTCAGGTAAAGCCTGTCTGAGAAAGGCGTAGCTCTTAAATCCAGTGAGTTTTGAAAGGGGACTGCCCTCATGCAAGCTGAATTCCACATTCCACGTGTATGTAAAGATCCACCTCGCTCTTCTCACACAATCCTTTGCCACTGTCGAGCAGAAGAAGTACTCATCTAGTTTCTGGTCCCATGGTTGTGGGCTGGCTCCTGGGTGTTCTGTTGCTGTCTGGTTTCATCACCAAGCTACTCACATTCATTTGCCTGTAGTTTACTTTTATACTGCTGAGTAATATTCTTGGGTATTTCACAACCGGGGTTTGTCCATTTCTCTACTTATTATGTTAACAATTTTAATTAAGTTGGTGATCAGTACTTTCTTTCATGATTGTTGATGGTCTGTCTGACAGATATGCCCACTAACAGGTTCTTTTTAAAGTACTTTTTTAAATGCTTAGGTCTCCCTCTTCTTGATGTGATAGAAATCCATTCCTTTCTTCAAATTATTAGCAGTTTGCATTCCATCCTCTTTTCTCATTGATTTGAAAAGCTGCCTTCATTACTTCCCACAGGAGTAATATTACAAATAACTAACAATTGGCCAGCCGTAGGCCTTGGCTTAAAAAGCTGCTCATTAGTGACAGCTTAGACAGACAGGTCCTATCAATTTCCACCCTGAAGCCGGTTAATCATCTGGGAGCAATTTTACCTTCAGTCTTCTTGACTGTGAAGTGTCCCGAGTGTTCATCTTTCCCATCACACCGATTCTCAGCTGCTTTGGAAGTTACACCTAGGTATTTACTTGTGTTCTCTGGTTGGTATGATTGGGAATGTTCTGCCATGTGTTCTAAAGCATCTGATGTGCTTGGCTCAATGCCTACTCAGTGCACATTCATTATTGCAGTTAGGATATCTAATTTTTTCCTACCTCGGTGCTGGTGACCAAACCCAGGGTCTTAAGAATGTCTCTTGCCATGCAGCTTAGGCTGGCTCTACTTCTAAACTCTGAGATGCTGGGATTTCGGTATGAGCAATTAATTATAGATTATCTAGCTCACCCTGCACTTCCAATATTGGGGAGGAAACCCAGAGCCTTGTTTGTGCCAGTCAGGTGTGCTCTATCTCCAGTCTGAAAATTTTTTTTTTTAATTTAACTTTTAATTGCTGGGCTTCTACTAATTCTTGGGTGTTTTCGTATTAGGGGTTTGTCTTTATTTTTGATCATGGACAGGCTTCTAACACCTGGCCTCAGTTTGAGACCAGGACTCTGTAAAGCCCTATAGAACCCTGGTTTGTGCTGGCTGGTATAGCCCCCTCCCTACACTCAGTTTGCTGCTACAGCCCTTTTATATACGAAGCACAACTCTTTTTTTTTGAGACAGGGTTTCTCTGTGTAACAGTCTTGGCTGTCCTGGAACTCAGTTTGTAGACCATGCTGGCCTTGAACCCACTGAGGTCTGCCTGCCTCTGCCTCCCCAGTGCTGGGATCAAAGGCATGTGCCACCAACACCTGGCCAAGCACAACTCTTAATCAGTACACAGCAATACTCCCCACTGCCCACTGAACTCTACCTTTTGAAAGTAATTGCATCTAAGATTATACTCCAAAACTTCCTCATGTAACTTTGGTTCAGGATTGTCTTCCATTCAGTACTCGTAAAATGTCTGATTACTTACTCTACATCTTAATCCTTTCAAGTACTTCTGAACTTCATGCTTCATCTAAATGTTAGCTGGCACGGATCATGCATTATTTTGTACGTAAATTTGGTAGTGTTCTTTTCTATAAGCGGATGAGCCAGCACTCCTAAGTGCCATCATTTTCTTCTGCACTTTCACATTCCACAATTCATCCCTTGGCTGCACAGCTGAGCTATCCTAGTGTACGAAGCTGTCTAATGACTATTACCCTGAGATAATGAAAAGAATTTGAAAATTGTTTTAATCCACATACCTAAAGCTTTCTCCAAGTCATGGCCCAAAAAATGCTATTAATCTCTGCGCAATCCTACATGGCAAGGCCTAGTAAACAGGCCAGCATCCTAGGTCACTAGTCAGATGCCATGCAGGGTGGACAAGGTGATCTCTCCTTCATGCTGGACACGGGACTCTGGCAATACCATGCACACAGGATGAGAAGTTATATTCCTCTCCTGATGAAAGGAACTGGACCCAGAGGCGCCAGAAACGTGGCCTTTCATGCCCCTCACACACCAGAATGCCAATCATAGGCGCTTGGCCCAGGCCTACTAGATGCCCAGCGAAGTCCCGGCCACAGCCTTGCTGCTGTGAACCGCATCTTAGCAAACCGGAGCGCGGTGGCGGCAACCCAGGGCCTACACCTCCGCAACAGCAGCCGACACTACGCCCCGAGTTCCCACGGCCGCGCTCAAGGCCCTATAACTGGAGCCGCACCCCCAAACGGCGCGCCCGCCGCGGGGCAGGGCGGGGCCCGCTACGCCTGCGCACTCCCTCTGGGTTCGGCGTCCCGGCACGCAGCCCACGTGACCTGTGCCTTGCCCAAGATGGAGGTAGCAACCAGGCCTGGCCGGGCCCCCGCTTCAGTCCGCGCCCCTCTGCGACCCCTTTGACCATGAGACAGGAGCTCAAGCACACCATATTGACCCAGGCAGCGCCACGGGCTGCCGAGCAGGTCTGGCCAAAGCTTCCAGTCAGTGCCCGCCCCAGCTCCCTGCTCTTTCTCCACAGTGAAGCTCCCATCGCTGGCGCCTGGAGAATCCTCTGTACGCCCCGCTCACCGGGATTGACAATTTCGGGAGCCAATGGGGTTTGGAACTTTTGCAAGGGGGCGGGCAGAGGCGGAGCCTCTTTGTAGTGCCTGCGGAGTGGGGCCGGCTGTTGGGCTGCTGTGGGGCGGGCTTAGAACCCACGGACCAATGGAAGGGCAGTTGAGCTCTCGGAGGCGGGGTCGAGCCGTAATTGACGCTTTCTTCATTAGAAACTAGGCAGGGGGCGGGGCCCCCGGGGGGGAGGTGACGCAAGGCCGTTGAAGCCAATGGTTGACGGGCCGCCGGCGGGAGGGGCGGGGCCAGGGCGCCTGACGGGCGTAGGGCGCGGCCTATCCCCGCGCGGCTCTGCGCTCGAGGGGGAGCAGCATCATGGTTCAACGTGGGTCAATTTTTTGTGAATGAGGAGGGGAGGTTGTGGGGCCGCCGCCGCGGAGCACCATCCCCGCCGCCGCCGCCCGAGCCCGAGCCCGCGCGCCTGCTCGCGCCGCCGCCGTCGCCGCGCCGCCTCACGCCCGGCCCCCTCAACGCGGCTGCTGTCGCCGTCGCCGCCCGAGCCCGCCCGCCCGCCGGCGGCGGCGCAGGCTGAGGAGATGCGGCTCGGAGCGCCCGAGCAGGGCTAGACGCGGCCCGCCGCCGCCGCGGTAAGCCACCGGCCGTCATTGTCCGCGCCGCCCGGTCGCTGGCGGCAGGTGGACGCCCGGCCCCGCCGAGGCCTCGGGGCCCTGCGCCGCGGGCTGGCGGGCGGGAGAGCGGCCTGCGCCGGCGGGCGGGCAGGTGGGCGCGCGGGGGCGGGGGCCGGGGCGTTTATGTAACTTTGTCAGCCTGTGAGTTTGCAGAAAACGCCCCTCGGCGGCGGCAGTCGGCGGGGCGGGGGCCGCGGCTGGGCCCGGACCGCCGCTGGGCTGGCGAGGAGCTGCGCGAGCCCGGGAGGCGACCCGGTGTCCACCCTGAGCGAGGGTTCCGAAGGCACGGCTGTAGCCCACACCGCGGGAGTCGGTCGGAAAGGCCGGGTGTGGAACCCGTGTTCTCCTTTAATGCACACCGAAAATTGTTAATAACTTGCAGCCGCTGATAGCAGTGTTTTGGTTATTGCATGCTGTAAATTGACCTGCTGTGACACGATTTTCAAATAAAGCGTCGCAGAAATTAAACTTAAGTTATTTTAGAACTAATGACTTTCTTAACTAAATCCTAATTGCATTACTGTAGAGACCTACCTAATTGCTTTCTGAGAGCCGCTCTGCCTGCTCGGGGAGGGAGGAAAGGCCTGTGTAGTCACTTTGCCTCCCTGCTTTTTCTCTGCTCAGGCTTTTCTGCCTGTTCCCACAAACCACCTAAGCATTTAAGGCCTGGGAGTATTAACGTGTAAACAGCTCTGGCTCTGCCTCACTTTGGGGATAGGGGGATGCTGGCGGCTTGCACCTTGACCTGGTTTCGCTTTTCCCTCCGTGATATGATCGTGGTTGCTGGGAGTTTTAATTGCTTCTGGTAATTCCGTGCATTATTTCAGGACCGGCCTGATGAAAGCTAGTGTGGTGTTTCAGAATTTAGCCAGAAAGGTGGTGGGGATGGGGTTGGGAGGGGGGGTAGTGCTTGGGGAGAGGCAGGGAGGTTGAATTAAGAAAACTCAGCTGCTTGTACACAAATATACACTATAGCAGTTACAAGGCAGCAAAAGTTATTGCAGAATTTTGCAGTCTCTATGGCAACACAATTACTCCATTATAATTGGAAATGCAAAATGCCACCCAGTTAGAAGTTTCATCAGAATGGAGTTTTGAATATCAAAAATATGTGAGATTTAGTTAAAAATTCCTTTTTTTTCCCCAGGTAGCTTCTGCAGCTCTAGTCTAGGTTCAGTTGTCTATTTTTAAGACCCATCCGCTTTTCCCAGATCTGCCACTCCTCGGGATCTGTGGCATCTTTCCCCAGAAGAACTCCCCGTTTGTGTAGGAGGGAAGTATTTTCATGCCTTTAAAAAACACACACCCGACACACTGTAAGACTTCTATGGTTTTCTGTGTTCTGGCTTTTCTTTTAAAGATCAAATGCCTTCCTAAAGAGCAGTCATCACCCAGAAGAGGCTGGGTTTGCTAGAAGGCAGAGGTAACACTGCCCCCTTTAGGGGTCTGCTGCCTGCTTGTAGGGGAGACGGGAGCCCTGCGGGGGAGGAAGATGACTGTGGACTGCAAACAAGCCTGGAAGGCCTAGGGACCAAGGACAGATGCGACCAAAGCAGCCCTAGCCGGAATGTTCTGTGGTTAGCAACATCAGAGAGCTGTGCAACATAAAACGCCCCCAAATGGCATCTTCTCAGAAGCCTAGGGGCTGCTGCTGCGTGAAGTGGGCAAGACAGCATGGCCCTCTGTCTTCGTGGGGCTCCTGGTACTCAGCTTGACTTGGATTTCAAACCTGTGTTAGGAGGAGGATGCCCCTCTTGATGTTTACCAGAGGAGCTGTAGTACTGGAAGTTTCCATCCGTAGTGGGGCTGCTGCAGCTTAATTTCGTTAGAAGTCTTTCCTTTTAACTACTGCATATTTTTGCCCAGTAATCGACTTCCATTTTCCAGCCTCATTGTGAGGTTTCAATGCAGCATGAATGGCTTTGAATTCCAATCCTTTGATGTTGGGGGTGGCACCAAAGGAAAGGCGACTTTGTGCCGTCCTAATTGCCAGAGCAGAGAAAAATTTCATCACTCCTGTCGAGCTCGTCCATGCCATTTTCTATTGAAAACGGCTGGTTTTTCAGAACTCCGAAGCTGCCATAAGTAATACATTAATACCTGATGTAGGGAGCCAGGGAGATGCAGAAATGAGAGACACCTGCTACTGTTGGCAGGTTGGGGTGGAATTGGGGCTCAGTCCCACGACCAGAGTTTTGGATGTCTCTGAGGCTCTGGGGTGTCTGTGCAGACTTCAGAGGGTGAAGCCGGAGTTGAGCCATTGGTTGTAACCCATTCTACTCTGGGGTAGGGGCCCCAAAGGGATTTTTGGAGTGACTTTGTTCCGGTCTCCAGTGACCAGCATGCGTCCTGCTATTCAGCCAACTCTGGGCATTAAGTGTGACCCTGACCTTTGAGGTTCAAGGCAGATGACCGAGGGGCAGAGTCAGAAGTGCTGCTGTTGTGTTTGAACAGACCCTAGTCCATTCCTACAGAACTCACTGAGCTGAGATGGCCTGTGCTCCTGTCAGGAGGTCGGTTGTTTGCTCTTAGGCTCATGTGAGTGAGCAGGATGGGCTTTGTTTAGGGTGGAATGTGGGCTGGCATCTGCAGCTGCTCTTGGCTTTGCTGCTGCCCTTGCCTCCCTGATGTGCCTCCTTACTTCCTGGAAGGCCAGACCAGGCTCCATACAGATGGCCTCCACTGGGACCCTCCATGCAACTCGGCTGTGTTAGAATCCTGTAAGCTCTTGAGCAGAGCAGACTGTCCTCTCTGGATCAGGGAGATCACACAAATCAGTAGCTAGTGTTTAATGAGCACGCAGTCAGGACCATGGGTCATTCTGTGAGCACTTCCCATCTCGGTTTCCTTTATTGCTCCCGTAGCCACAGGGGATGGGTGATGCTGCACACCCTTTGATGAAGGGATGTGTCAGAGGGATGACAGCCTTGAGTCCCAGAGACTGAGTTCCTCCTTGCCTCTGCTTCTAGGCCAGAGTGAGCCTGGTGTGGAAGGTCAGTGCTGTTGTTTGGACAACAAGCACAGCTACCTTGAGAAGATGATTTGGAATACCTTTCCAGTGTAATGTTGGGCTGTCTGTCCTTGGAGCTGTCACGGCTCTCTGGGTTTCATCTGGGTCAGGGAAGTAACTGTGATGCCCTCATGCTGTCTTACTTTGTGTGTTCCGTGTATGGATTGGGGCCATTGAAAGGCTCTGGGTTCCATCCATAGCATCACAGAAATGGAGGACAGAACAGTCCAATCAGGTTAGCCGATGGTTGCTACATCCTGTTCCTTGCTTTGGGTCTCTTGAGAAGATCAAGGCTGTATGGGAGGGAGCAGGTGGTGGTGGCAGAAAACGGTCTGTGCTCTGTGTCCGTTTTTAACCAGAGCTGCTTAGCGTTCACTGGTAGTCTGTCAGTTACATGGGAACTTTTTATTGGAAGCATGTATTTGAGGACCACAAACTGAAAAACTGCTGCATCTAAGTGTACTTATCCTAAAAACAGAGCCTTAAGAAAAATTATTGGCAGATGTAACAGTAAGAAAAAAGTCTCTGGAGAAAGACTCCATAATTAAGATTCAGAGGCAAGAGAAAGAATGTGCAACCTATTTGGCCTTTATGAGATTAATGGTCAGTATATAAAGAGCTTTTGCAAACTAACAATAAAAGGATGAGCTTCCCTGTTACAAGATTAGGAAGGAATGCAAATAGGCAGATCATAGCTAAGAAAAGACAGCCTAGCTAATAACCCAGTGTAGACGAGATTCCATCTGTGCCCTTTGTATTAGTTTGATAACAGCACCCAGGGCTGTGATAAGGATTCCTGTCCTGTATGGCTTCCTAGAGTATAACAAGTTCTATGTAACCATTGCTTAGACTGGGGCCTAGGTCCATCAGGTATTAAACATATTTGTTCTGTAAAGAGAACAATATATACTCTCATGCAAAATATTTAATTGTTCTCCAGGAAAGTATCAGAATGGCCATTCATTCAAGTGGCAGTTCTGTTATCTTAGAATTTATTCTAATGGAAGATTGTAATACGCACATTGACACCCACGTACATGCAGGGCATGGGACTCTGCCATTTACGGAAGTGCAGCTCCATGAGTACCCTTGTTGCTGGGGGGGTGAGGGGGGTGGAGACCTCCCTGCGCATGGCAGGCAGGCATTTGGCTCTGAGCAGCCTATAGACTGGCCTTCTAGTTTTAAAGGAGTCTCCAAGGTGATACTGATGGCCATTGGGATATCAGGAAAATGGGGCTTAAGAGACTTTCATTGTTTATATGTGTTGGTGTTGGTTATATGTTTTTGCAGTATAAAAAAATTAAAATGATACTATAGTTGTATTAAAACAATTGGTATTGCTAATTTTTTTTTTTTTTTTTTTAAAGGAGAATAACCAGGTCCTTGGGAAGCTGATAGATACACTTAGCATTAGAAGAATCTGAGATTGTTGCTCTGAGTCACTCCTAAGCTCTGCAAGGTGGGGCTAGCCTCCTGGGTTGGCTCTGCTCCGGTGCAGTCCATGTTGCAGGCTGTTTCTAATGGACCTCTGCGAAAGCAGACCTCTGCCCAGCTCTCCCTTCAGGAAATCCTGTCAAGGCTTCTCTGAAGACCCCGAGAGCCTGCGGGTCCTAGCCTCTGGCTTCCTGGCCTTCACTCATGGTGTTTGCCTCATTGCCGAGCTTTCTCTGCCTGCTTTGCGTCCTCTCTTCTTCTCGAGCCTCTTGGGTCAGGGCCTTTGCACATACGCTCCTGTTGCCTCTGTCTTCCTCAGTCCTTCGCTTCAGTCTTCTATTCAACTTAGTTTAGAGGCTTTCTTCCTCCTTCTTCACGTTCTCCACTTGTGAAATTTCAATAAGTTGTTGTGACATGAGTTGTTTAATGTCATCTCTTGCTGGCCGAAGACTTCAAGGAGTCAAAAGGCCAAGAATGCCTCATGTCTGCTTTGTGCCTGGTACACGGCAGCTTGGGTACCTGATGAATGGGTGGGCAATGCAGTGCAGGCCTTGGAGGCAGAGCTGTGTGAGGACGTACACCCAGCCCGTTGATGTGCAGTCTGCTTGTGTTCTGGAATTGCCTGTTCCCTAGCTGCCGTCCCCCCCCTCCCCCCCCCAGCATCTGGGAACTTCTTGCTCCTGATTTTGGAGATTACACGCTGTTAAGTAGATCCATAAATACAAGTGAAGTGGATTCTGTGATGTAGCAAGGAGTGAGAGGCAGAAAGGACTTAAACACAGCTGCCAAGTAGCAAATGGGCCATTGTGCCTGGCCGGGGCAAATGTGCCCAGCTTTTCCCCCGGGTGGGTGGAGGAGGCTGGCTGTGGTATTCAAGGTGACAAGCTGCTGCTCCTGTTAAAGCCCGTTTCCCTGTTTATTTTAATTTGGAATTAATAACGTTACTTAGTCATTTCTTATTTAACCTCATAATTTTAACATGATCCCTTAATAAGGTTGCATACATAAACATTTTAGAGTCTGCTCTGTTTAAAGCTGCATGTTGAGCTTTGTTAGTTTACTGTTGTCTATGAAGTATTCCGTCTGTGTGAGTCAAGAGCTTTTGTTGGATTGATGTTTAAGCTTGAGACAATAAATCATCTATGGCTTGAAAGCCTGAAGCAGTATTCCAAGTGGGAGTGCTGTCCCAATGGTGAGGAATGGTGACTCCCTCATTGGTTTTACGGGCTGCTTTTTGCTAGAGTACTTCTTTTCGAAGCAGTAGTTTTTATGCTTCTCTACCCCTGGTCTCTGGTGCTGAGGAAGAAGGTCCTGAATATTGCTAATGGATCTTTTATTTGTTTTCTAAATATTCATCCTGCTCCCAATTGGGCCCAGGTTATAGTTTCAGACGAGGCTTGGGAGATGGGACTCCGTTGAACACCTGCTTTGTGGCTGGCACAGAGGTCTGGAGGATCCCAGACCTCCTTCCTACCACTGGCCACCAGAAAGAAACAGATGCAGATAGGGACCTAGGAAGAGCAACAGACATACAACAGGTGCTTAAGGTTACCATCCCAAGAACCAGGGTTGTGTGAAGCATGAAGAAGGAGGCTGAGAGGGCTCCTTGTGGCTGGGGTGGCAAGAGGCTGAGCAAGTTGGGGGAGGGGTGTTTGTCTGAGAGTAAGCAGGTGTGGTCTTTTTGAGTCAGAGTCAGAGTGGTGGGATTGCATCAGGGTAGGAAGGCCTCATGGCGGGATGATGGCCCAGCTCCAAGGACTGCATAGCTGGAGTGTGTGAGCAGAGAAGACCTGGGTATTCTTGTGCTGGCTGCAGGGGGCTTGTCCTTGTGAAGGACTGCTGTGCCTTGCCGTGCCGTCATCTAGTGTCTAATGTGGCTGCCTTCCCTTGGTTCTGTTACTTATGCCCATGCCTGGCTCTGCTGCTGATGGACCTAACCTCTCTGACTGTCTTGAGGCACATCTTCAAGGCTCCCAGGTAGTGTGTGCTAGGGCTCTGGTTTGAGCATCATCATGAAGGACCCCTTGTGTCAAGCTTGGGTCACTCTGCTCTGAGGCTGGAGCTGCAGGCTGAGGGGATGGGGTTCAGTCTCTCTTTCAAATGCTGCTGTTGAGAACTTCCTCTGTGACCCACCCAGGACTTCTTAGAGAAGAAGCTTATTCAGATGCTTGCTGGGAACCAGTGGAGGAAAAGCTCTCACCTTGACATCAGTGTCTGCAGCAAAGCCCGGTACCAAAGCCATTGCATATGGTTCATGTCATTGCAGTAGTGTGGCACGACCCACAGTCCCTGCTCTTCTGTGCCCTTTAAAGCTTGCTCACATCTGAACTCATGGTAGAGCCCTGCGATCCACGAGCTGAGGTTTGTGCTGTAGCCTCCCGGGCAGGGGGTACAGGTTGGTCAGTTGGTCTAAGGTGCCCTTGGACTTTAAAGAGCTTAGGGAGTAGTTGGTAAATGCCACAGTGGGTAAGGCCCCTTTTGTTATGGTATTTCTGTGAAGTCTGTACTAGGTAGAACTGGCATTGGTGATCTGTCCCCTTTCTGTGGGACATTTCTGTGCAGCTCCTGTGTTTTTCTTCCCTTGACTCTCTGAGCTGGAAGGACACATCCAGGACTGCGGAGTGAGTTCTCAACTTTTCTGGTAAGTTCCTTTTCCATAGCAGGTTGTTGCCTTTCATTTTTACTGCCCTGTACATTCTGCAGCAGCCCCAGGGTCTCCTGCACTTGTCAGCTGAAGTGGCAGCTGACCTGAAAGATCTGTGCTTTGGTACCCATTGAAGTCCTCAGGCAGCAGGCTGGCTCTTCTCTCCGGCAGCTGGCATGGAGCAAGCCACAGCGCTGGGCCTTTGGAAGAGCATGTTGGGATTTAGAGTTAGTCAATAGTCCTTCCTAAAGAAGAACATTTCCTCCATTAGGTTAGATTGTGATCATCATTTGGGTGCACTTTGGTGACAGATTTTCAGAATCTAAGTGGGAATATGGCTAGAAGAATAAAGAGGCCAACAGTGGGGCTTTACTTGGCTGAGGTGCCTTGTCTTCTGGCTCCTTAGGTGGGCTGATTGCAGATGTGGGGATGTATGCGTGGCTCTGCTCATCTTGGTGCTGTTGGCCTCTGGTATAGGATGATGGTTTGAAGGTGACTTTCCACGGCTATGGGGTGTTGGAGACAGAGCATGAGTGTTGAGTGAAGCCTGAGTTGAACCCCACAGCTTGACCTTTTTGACTTCCTTGTCTGGCTGACATTGCATCTCTTGCCATCTGTAGGAGGGAGGGAGAGGAGACCCACTGGAGGTTCCAGACAAGTGGACCCTCCAAGGCCTGGTCCTCATCTCCCTGTCTGTTTTCTCTTTCCCCACCTTAGGCTGCTCATTATTTGCTTTGCTTGCAGGCCTCTGGTAGGAATAGTGGGAAGGGCAGAATATGTCATCTGCAGGGCTGTTTGTGTCCAGGCCTTTGATGCAACTGCAGGACCTTCTGAGGCCTGCCCCAACTTAGGGTATCTCTGCATCTGTCAGAATTGTGGTTGGGAGGCCTCCCTGCAGGGACCTTAGTATCATTTGGGAGCAAGAATTTATCTCTCTTTTGTTTTTGTGGAGGATGTTATGTAGCTTGTGGATACCAAGGACTTGAGGGCTCAAGATAATTGCTTTTGGAATGCTATGAGCCCCTCAGGGCACTGTGTATGTTACGGTCCCTTCCTGCAGACAGGGCCTGACCTATGATTGTAGCTGCCTTGTCAGTGAGTCTGCACGGCTCTTTGATGTGATGTGTACCTGGGCCAGTGGTGCTGCCCTGTTTCCCGGAGGGGCTGTGAAGTGGCCAGATGACCTCTTTGTGATGAGTCTCTATTGTCAGCACACTACTAGGTGTTGTGGAAGAGAGCTGTTTTGTGGTCCTGGGCCACAAATGCAGTTGCTAAGGGTTTCCCCGTTCCCTGCATCTGGGTGATTTCCATCCTCCTCTTCACTGTTCCCCCTTGATATGAGCAGGAATCACTGTCATCCTAGGCAAGCTAACAGTGACTGGAGGGACAATTCATGACAGGATGCTCAGGATATGGGTGCTGTAGGCATGTAACAGTGTGTGGTGGCACAGCAAGGGACAGAGACACTGTGGAGGGCAAGAAGGACTGAGGGAAAAGTGCAGGCCATGTGCACTGTCCATGGGATTGCTGTGGGCACCAGCATGCACCCTGGAAGGAAGCCCCTGAGGAATGGAGGCACATAGAGGAGGGGACATAGAGTCAGGTTATGTCCTTCTGAGATGACTAAAAAGGAGGCATACAGTGGTTCTGAGTGTCAAGCAGATCTTTCTGGTGTTAGCTTTATCAGGTAGGGTCTCTCCACGCAATCACTTACTCTGGGAAATTGATTGGCCCACTTTCCAAAGTACAGATGGAGGAAGTGTTCCAGCAGGGCGGGAGCTGGCTCCTTTACAGTGTTTAAAGATTCTCCCCACCCCCCATCCCCCTTGCACCTGGTCTTAGAAGAGTCAGCTTCATGGGTGACAGGACCCTGCTAGATGTCCCAGAACTCCTTTACTGCATGCCCTTAAGGAAGGACCATCTTTGCCCCTGCAGAGTCTTAAGTTCGTACTGCTTGGTCTGGCTTTGGTCTTACAACATCTCTGAGTCAGGCACTGCCATGAGAAGCACAGCCTGCACAGCGTGGCTCAGCCTACATGCTGGTGCTGGGCTCGCCTCGCCTCTTCCGGAAACTGGCTAGGACATCAGCCTCCTCCTATGGAAATGGCTGCTGTCTAGAGGGAGGGAGCGGGAAGGGATGCTGAGGAGGGCGGCAGTTGCTAGGTTGCTGCCATCATTATGAAGCACCTGGATCTTTCTTGGGCTCTGCAGCAGTTCTGGAGCAGTCCTTGAGTGAGCTCAGGCTTACAGCACAGGCCGTGCTGAACACTTTGCAGACCTGAATCCCATGTGATCCTCTCTATGGGAAGAATGATTTGCTTAGGAGGTGAAGTGTGCTCGGCAAGGTCAGCTGGAGGGCCTGGGTGGGATTCTCTAGTGGTGTATGTACATGACTACCATAGTGTCTTGCAGAGACAGGGTCCTGCTTTATTCTATCTCCACTGGCTAACTGGAGAATACAGATGACCTCAGAGAGGGACTCAGTACCAACATGGGTCTAGTGGTGCCACTGGGTGGAAAGAGATTATGTTGTGGAGTGTGGTTGTAGTCCAGTGAGGTAGATGTTCATGGCTGGGGTCCTAAGTAAACAGAAGGGTGGAGGGCAGACCAGGGCCGCAGTAACTGGGCTGCACAGAATCCCAGAGGGTAGGGCTTCCAAGCCCACTAGCCAGCTTCCCTGGCTAGTGGCTTCCTAGCCTTGCTCCTTATGGCTGTTAGTTAGTTGCCTGATGATGCTTCTGCCATAGGTAGGAGTGAGCAGATGCCAAGTGTCTCCTGAGAAGACGTAGTACAAATACAGCTCAGGCCCAGTCAGTGATCCATACCATACCTCTTCCTGTGTGCCAGTGAGATTTTGGAAGGAATATACTTTGGAATCTGACCGAGGGGCTTCAGAGCCTGGACTTTTTGGTCCTCCAGCCTGTGGCAGGCCACAGAGTCAACTGCTCAGCTTCCTGGCCTCAGTCTGTTCATTTACAGCTTGGATAAGAGAATTTTTGTCTCTGAAAATTTCTGTCATCAGGCAGAATGCAGAGTTTGGCAGCCCAACCCCAAACCTTGCTCCAGCATGAGAGGAATTAGCCTTACTACCTTCTGAGGCCCACATGCGTGGGGTCAGCTGTGTCTTGCTCTGCTGCTTTAGTGTCTAGCATGGACCAGGCCCAGTGCTATCATTATGTATGGGCCCTTCTGCCCCATAGCTTGGATGCTCTTGCTTCTAGCCTACCACTGAAAAAGCTGGTGTTCCTAGCGCAGCAAATTGCATGGTCAGGGCCATGGGTTCAAGTTAGCAGCTGTTCTGAGCCTGTGCCTTTTTTGCCTTCATATTAATTGGGTGCACAGTGGAGTAGTGCATCAGTTGGAAGGGCAGGGCTCATTCGGAGTCTAACTTTGGGTGGTTAAAGTGTGTGATGAGGGACTTAGACTTTGAGAAACAGGACAGGTAGGTATGCATCTGGTGTGGTTGTGTGTGAGCTATTCTCTTGGCATTTGCCTGGCTTTTCCTGTTTTCTCGTCTGCACAACCAGAGTGGTGGGACCTTGCCATGGCTGAGTTGTGTGAGGATCAAGTATTACATCCCTGGCAGCAGGCACAGGCTAGCCTCAGATACTTGTGTGGAGGGAGGCAGCAGCTGTTTTAGCCTTGGTATGCTATGCCTAGTGTGGAGAGTATTCTGACCAGAGAGGTGCCTGCACACCCTTCACAGGTTTCCTGACTTAGGAGGCAAGGTGGAAGATTCTCATAGTGGTTGTGTTGGTGGCTTATGTTCCTGGGCAAGGCACACTGAGGACCTGTACCATGGGTGGCAAGACTCAGGCAGGAAGTGGCCTCGTGGAACAGGCTGGGGAATGTTTTGGCCACTGGTTGATATTGTGGGCTTGGCAATTGTTTTGGCAGGTGACCTTGTTTATGCCATTTGTTAGCTACCCTCCCCTTTCCCTTTCTTCAACCCTGCTTCAGCTCTGGGAATGCAACCCTTGCCCCTGTGCATGTACATAGATATGCACACACAGCTCTCATTTGCGTGTGTGCAAACACATGCACGCATGCACACACACACACACACACACGTGTGTGCGTGTGTGCACTCATAGATATACATGCCTGCACACTGGAGCCCACATCCAGCATGAATTTAAATTTCTCTCATAGATTCCTGGTGGGAAGAGGGCCAGCTGGTGCTCATTCTCTTCACCATTACTCACTGAGGAGCTGTGGAATTTTGGGGCTCTGTGTTTGTGATGGTGGTTAGGGTTAGGGTAATGAAATCCTTGCTTAGGGAGTATGGTCCTTCCCCAGTTCTTCCTCTGCATGGAGATTCTGGGCCTTAATCTTTAAAGTCAAGAATACTGAGTAGTTCTCTCCAGGGCAGAAGTCCTAAGTGTCGTCTCATCAAATGGCCTTGAGTGGGCCAGGTATTGGGAGGATAAGGCCTTCTGAGGGTTCTGGGCCTTGGTTCTTAGACTTCAGAAATTGGCCAGGAGTTATACTTAAATTTAGTGCTGACCTCTTTTCCTTAGGGCATTCCTCTTAGTTTTTCAGGTACAACTGTGGCCTCAATCTTTGCCAGGCTAACCCTGGAGGTTGGAGGATGCTTCTGCCTGGAGGACTCCACCCTCCATCTTTTTGTGGCTCCATATTGTCCATTTTGTTCTCGGAATCATCCAGGGCCCCAGGCTTTGTCCATTCTTGGCTTGCCGGTTCTGGTGTCCATGGAAATTTACCTTAGCTTCATACTCTTCCTTGGAAATTAGCCTCAAAGCTGTGTTACATGGGTCATCCTGTGGCCAGGACCACTGTGACCCAGTCCTGGTGGTTTTGGTGTTATTTCTGCCTTTGGTGCCATCTCTTTCCATGTCAGCACTGATGATCCCTCTTAATTTCCTGTTTCTGTTGATGTTCTCTTGGTGTGACATGAACTTCTTCTGTGGATGCTCCAGGGATGCCTTCCTGGCTTGGACCAAATCCTCCCTCGGACCCTAGCCTCCAGTTTTTCTTCTTGTCGCCCTGTACTGTCGTCTTTCTCCCTCACCCTGGTCATACCATTCTTCCCTCTCATTTCTGCTTCATCCTCAGGGTTTTTCTGCTTCATGTAGGTTCCTTTCTGCATCCTCAGTGGACACATTGCTTGGGCCCCGCTTGGGACACTCCTGGGCTTTTTTGTTCCAGGTCTTTATGAATTCTTGCCTTGGGCTGGTTTGGGGTTGTTAGGACAGAGCTGCAGATGATTGAGGTGATTGCCTAAGTAGCCTCTGATGGCCAGACAACCCACTCTTGACTCCAGTGACAGTATCACAGCCTTCTGGCTTTTTTGGTACTGACCATTGTCTTTCCCTGCCTCCTGTCCTTTGGGTGAGTTATGAGGAGTAGTGGATAAGGCCACCATTAAGGACTCCAAGGCTTGTCGTGTTACCTCTTCCTATGCTGGAACCAAAGTAGGTGTGTGCTGTTCGGACACAGCTAAGCCTCATGCCTGGAGTTGCAGCTGTTCACAGGCTTGAGGCTAGGAATAGGTTGCTTCTGGGCACCTCCTTTTTGTTTTGTTTTGTTTTTTTCTTTTTCTTTCTTTCTTTTTTTTTGAGACAGGTTTTCTCCGTGTAGTTTTGGTGCCTGTCCTGGATCTCGCTCTGTAGACCAGGCTGGCCTCAAGCTCACAGAGGTCTACCTGGCTCTGCTTCCCAAGTGCTGGGATTAAAGGCGTGCACCACTGCTGCCTGGCTTGTTTTGTTTTTTCAAGACAGGGTTTCTCTGTGTAGTCCTGGCTGTCCTGGATCTTGCTCTGTAGACCAGGCTGACCTCTAACTCAGAGATTCACCTGTCTCTGTCTCCCAAGTGCTGGGATTAAAGATGTGCTCCACTACACCATTGCCCTGTTTACCTTCTCCATATTGAGCTGAACTAGGGTAGAGCTCGCCTGCCATTAAGCTGGCAGAGGGTGGCCAGAATCCTCCTTTCCTTTGGACCTTGAAGGGTTCCAGGACAGGGTGCTTCCTCCTTTTGAGAACAGCTGTCCTGCATGTCTGAGTGTACAGAGAGTGAGAACATGTTATTTGCCTCCTGGTATGAGGGAGGCGAGGAGGCAGCAAAGTTCAACTGAGAGGCAGTGCTAGTTAGTACTGGAGAGAGGGCTTTCTCCCACTGTGGGGGGGGTGGGGGTGTTTGAGCCCCAGGCATGTGAGTCCTGACTCCTGAAAGACCCATGAGGACAGGTCATACCCCGTGGAAGTCAGAATCCTGGCTTCTTGTGTACACGTGTGTGTGTGTGTGTGTGTGTGTGTGTGTGTGTGTGTGTGTGTCTCCCCGTGCGTGCGCGCACCATGTAGTATTTGTTTTCTCCCACATCTGGGCTTACTAGTGCCCCTGCACTGGCTCCTTCCCACAGCAGTGTAGGGACCCGGGGGACATACAAGGAGACACTTCTCCTTAAAGCCCATCACTGTGTCCTTGGCCCATGGATTCATGAATATGGAAGTTTATCTGAAACTGTTAAAACATCACACACTTGGACAGGCGTCATGGTGCACGCCTTTAATCCCAGCATTCTGGAGGCAGAGGCAGGCAGATCTCTGTGAGTTCGAGGCCAGCCTGGTTTACAAAGTGAGTTCCAGGACAGCTAGGGCTGTTACACAAAGAAACTCTGTCTTGAAAAACCAAAAGAAAAAAAAAAAACCCAACAACAAAAAAAGGTATTACCCTTGTCCATATGTAATACAGTGAACATTTTAGGGTTAAAAGCAGAGGGGCGTTGGGAGTGTGCCTAGCCACAGCCAGTATGTGGTGAAGCAGCCAGACCCATCTTTGCAGTCAGCACTTGCTCCTTTGGAGGAAGGGCAGTTCTTTTTATTGACGGTTTACCCACAGAGGGGAGATACAAACCTTGCAAATGCCATTTTGCTTATAGCTGAAAGGGTTGTGGATCTTTGGAGTTCACCAGGTATCCTAGGCATCTCAGATTAAGAGCACCTAATCTATCAAGCAATCAGTACTTAGAACCTGCATGTCTCAGTGCTGGCTTGGCATGCAGCCAGCTCTTAGCCGTGGTCAGAGATGTCCTGGGGTCATTTCTGTCTCCCTTTCCAGAGTGTTGTTGGAGGAGATAGTACACTGTTCCCTGTTACTCAATCTTTGCAGAGGTGAGCTGGCCAGCTCAGATGCCAGTGTCTGTTGGCTCCCTGAGCATTGTTCAGACACTTGTGTCTCTGTTTCTCTTCCTTGGTTCCTGTTCCTGTCCTTGTTGGCCACGATTGGGCTTTTCTGCATACCCTACAAAATTGTATGGACTTACCAGCATCCTCTTTGCTTTCTTATTTCCATTCCGTATTATTTCTTTTCCTCTCTCAGTGTATGGGTCAGCCTCTTAGCCTAGCCATCTGAGAGGAGTGCTGTGAGTTGGTCAGACTGGGGCTATCTTTCATTCAGAACAGGGAAGACTCAGTTTGATTGCCCAGTCCCGCAGTGTATGGGATTTGGAGATGAACTTGTCTTGGTGTTGCTCTACCCTTGACCTTGCCCTTGCTGTGAATTTCTCTGAGATTCTTGGAATGTTCAGGTATAAGGTACTTGTTCTTCCCAGATGGTCCCACTTGATTAAGAGAGGACTTCACATACCTGAGCACTGTCAGATCTGTTTTCTAGGTCTGACTCAATCTCTGCACAGATTAGACTCACAGTTTGTTGACAAATCATTTATACTCTAGATTGAAGTTTGTGACTGACATAGGTCTGCTCAAGACTGCACCTATTATGGGAAGAGCAGGGCCAGGCCCCATTGGTGAAGGGCAGTGCTGGACCTGCAGTGATGTGGAGATTCCCCTGAGCATCTGGGATCGGGTGGCACAGGAACCAGGTGTCTTCTGGGTACTGGAGAGACCAGAGCAAGATGAGTGTGCTGTTAGATAGGTGCCTTTAGCATGGGTATGTTAACCTCAGAGGTACCTCTCATCTGGCCTTACGATAAAGTAGAAGCTGTTACTTGGGTTGGGCTGTGTCCTGGGAAGCTCTGGCCCACCTGTCCCTGTTGTGGGGGCCTCTGGAGGAGTGGGCAAAACTATATAAGGGGAGGGCCCTACAACTCTTGGGGTTTATCCTCAGTTTCTGTGAGGTGGCCCATTCAGGTTACTACTGGGTAGTCCTCGTTTACATGATCAGAAAGGTATATAATGAGAATTTTGTTTCTTGATTGCCTGAGTATTTTTATTAAAGCATTTCTAATATCATTAATATTAAGGGAACTAAATTGAAAGAATAGATCAGCAATACAAATAAGCAGTTACTGTAATTGGGAAAATACTAATGATCTAATTTGCATATGTGGCAGAAGCATTTTTTATGACTGCCTTGATAATAAAAGACAGGCTGAGTAGCACAAATGCAAGCAAATGAAGAAATCCATTAATTCTCCTATTCATTTAAAAATGGTATGCCCGGCTTTTACAGTGACAGTTTAATAATTAGGGTGCCTAATTTTAATCTGTTCCGTGGGTGCACACCCTGCCTAGCTTGGGCAGCCAGCTGCCAGTGGTGGGATTCTGTGCTCAGCTGAAAGAGCGCGGGAAGCTGGGGCCCTGGTATTGAAGCCACAGTGATCCCCTTGGCTGTGTGATTTCCATTGCCATGGAGCATGTAAGCCAGTCTTGCTGGAGACTGTGGTGACTTGAATCACTCAGGGTTGAGTCTGTTGGAGGGTTCTCATCCCTAGGCGTTTTTGACCTATCCTTCCTCAGGAGCCATTTGACAGTGAAGGAGATGGTCTGGGTTGTCATAACAAGCTGTGCTTGTGGTACTAGGTTGAGGCCAGGCTCCTGAGCATCCTGCAGTACCTACAGGATACCATGCCCCCCCTCCCCCTCCACAAATGCTGCCAGTACTGACCTAGAAGCCCTGACATGAATGCTTCTGGAACATGAGAAGCAAAGGACACTGCAGTAGAGGAGGGTGGATCTGCTGCACAGTCAGAGAGACTAAACCACTTGGGGGCAAGTTACACACATCATTTCTAGTTTGGGGGCGAGGAAATGAAGTCAGCTCTCATTTACATATTTTGCATTTGAATGAAGTGTACCTTTATTCTTTCCTTTTCCGATCTTTTCATTTCTGTCTCTAAGCTTTGGAAGATGGGTCTAGATTCCCCAGAACTTTAGTTTCTTAGCAGAGCAGTCAGATACAGTTAAAGAGGCGTATTTGTGTGGTAGTAACTATACAGAATGAAAGGAGACTGCTCAACTGTAGTACATTTTTAGAATATGCAAAACAATGCACTGAGTGAGAGTCCTTGGTCTTGCCCTGCTGCTCCCTGGCTGCGGTTTCCATTTCAGTGGGGAAGAGAGACAGTCAGTAGGTGGCATGTCACACTGGGTCCAAGATTGTTTCCTTCACTGTGACATGATATGCTTCTCCCATGTCTGGGTGACAGTTGAGTTTCTGTAAATACATGTACGTGTTCTGATGTTGTGTTGACTACCGTTTGTCCCCAGTTGTCTTGCCAGCAGCTGGGATGTGAACATGGCTGTTGTTCTCGGCAGCCTGCAGGTTCTAAGGAAGGTGCTGGTCACTGTGCACTGGAGGTTTGCATGAGTGCCTTTCCTTGTTCTCTGAAGTGGGCTAGAAAGGCTAAGTAGAAGAGGACAGGCAGCATGGCTCTGAAGGGAGGGGACATAGAGGGAAGGAACCAAATAACCATGTCATTTGACAACCTGTTGTATTGGTGTGGAGCCTCTTAGATTAAAAAGTGTGAAACTTGGCTCTAACCATCTGAAGGTGTACTGTTCAGTAGCATCAATTCAGTCACAACCAACTGCAGAATATTCTCAGAGCTCAAACTATGCATGCTGTAGTAGTGTTGAAAGGTGGGTGGCTTTTGTAAAATGCAGGCTCTTGTTGGTCCCATGGTAAGCACAAACACTTGTTCTCTCCCAAACACACACACACACACACACACACACACACACACACAGACACACACACACACACACACACGCACACACACACACACACACGTGCACACACACACACACACACACACACACACACACGATGGGATGAGACCAGTGTTTGTAAGTGGTGTGTGTGTGTTATACAAGCATTATACCACATACTCTGAGAGGTGCTCCTATAGCAGGAATATGTGCTATGTAGCAGTAGTTTATATTTAGCGGTTAATAATACATAACATACTGTATAATTTCAAAGTACATTCATTGTGGACATGTGTGTGTGCGTGTGTCTAGAGGCTTTGGGGAATAAGGACTTGTAGCTCTTCACCATTACTCCTTGCTCACAAGGTCCAAACTCCAAACCTGATCAGGCTGTCTGCCTTCGTTCTCTACAGGAATCAAACTCAGTTCTAGGCCATGTTTCTCAGGGGTCAGGATTTGAGACTTTGCATTGTCTCTGTCCTGGGTCATGTCCTCCTTTTTCGTGCCTAGTCCTGGACCAGTGGGAATTGGTACTGCTAGTAGGGACAGGCCAGTGATTCCTCACCATACTCCTGCCTGAAGGCCATGGCGGTCTACATTATTTTCTCACTGCAGTTACCATGTGGCCTAGACCTGGGGAATTGCCTGTAGTTGTCTGGCATCCTCAGTGCCTGTGAGAGGGCCAGACCTCATTCACAGACTTACTGTTCTTTCTCAATGATCTGATGAGGCAGGTACCATGAGCTGTTTCCTAGGGTTCTTCGAGTTTCCAGTGCAGAGAACCATCACGTGGTTCTGGAGATGTAGAGCCTGCATCAGGGCCCAGCCCAGCCAAGCTCAGCTTGGACTGGTGCTCTGTGGGACTTTTTGGGGATAGAACCCTAGTGGTGTGAAGACAGGATAAGGGTGACCAGTCCATGAGCTGGGAGGGCAGCTAACCCAAGAAGACCATTGACCACACCATCCTGGAGCAGGTGGTTTGAAGGCTGGGGCACTAACACCACCTCCAGGGATTCGGCTTTCTTGGACAGCAGGAATCACACCTGGAGGACTGACTGCACTAGGACTTTGCAGAGAAGCCTGGAAGACATGGGCAGCTGGCAGCCCTGTGGGCAGGTGGGAGCTGATTGGGTATTGTCTGCTCAGGTGTTTGAGCTCCCATTTATTAATCATTACCAGCACTTACAGTGGCATCATGAGGACTCTCTTATTTTCAGGCAGGTGGCCTGCTCATGACCAGGGCTCACATACCTCTACTTGTAGTGGGACCCCACAATTGAGTCCCACTTTTTCCAGACTTGCCCCAAACTCTTCTCATGTACTCTTGTGCCCTTTGGATGGTAAGTCTCAGTTTTCCTCTCTTCATCCCTGAAGTTTCCTGCCTCCCAGCTTTAGCACCTCTGATTTGTCTGTGGGAAGGACAGGTCTCCAAGACTGCCTCCTTCCTACTCCTTGCCTGCTTCTACCCTGGAGTTCATTGCTTTTGGCACTTCACATCTCTATGACTTGCCCTATGGAAGCATGTTGTTCCAAAGATCCCCTCATGTGATCAGTGGGTTGGTGCAGGTCATTTTTCCATGAAAATGGAGAGTTGGGAGTTGGGTGGAGCTGGAGGTCTGCAAACTTTGTTTCTGAAAGGCCATTTTTATCAGAGACAGAATCTTCTCAGAGAGGAGAGTAAGATACACACATCCTCATTGGAGTAAAGAGGACTCAAAAGACAAAGTATGGTGGGTCCCTAGGTGCAGCCTCAGGGTAGCTGCTGAGAGCAGGCAGCTCAAGGGCCTGCAGATGACATTGGGAAGTCTTTTGTGCAGGGAGGTAAGACCATGGCCCTATAGCTGTGCCTCTTAGTGTAGTAGTCTTGACACTCTCCAGACATGTGTGTATAGTGTGGAGACTGGCAGCTGTGTACACACCATTCTGTGACTGGTTCTTAGCTTCTTTGCCTCCCAGGCCCCAGGGCACCCCATTCCATCTTCCCGTTGAGGTCATTACCTGTAGCTAGAGTTTTCCTGCCTTGCCCACAGTCAGGACAAATCTTTGTCACCCGCCAGTCTCTCAGCCGTTCAGACCCAACCAAGTAAACAAGAGACTTATATTACTTACAAACTGTATGGCCGTGGCAGGCTTCTTGCTAACTGTTCTTATAGCTTAAATTAATCCATTTCTATAAATCTATACCTTGCCACGTGACTCGTGGCTTACCGGTGTCTTCACATGCTGCTTGTCCTGGCGGCAGCTGGCAGTGACCCCTTCCGCCTTCCTGTTCTTTCTTTTCTCCTCTCTGTTAGTCCCGCCTATACTTCCTGCCTAGCCACTGGCCAATCAGTGTTTTATTTATTGACCAATCAGGGCAATTTAACATACAGACCATCCCACAGCACTTCTCCTTTTCTTTTCTTTTCTTTTTTTTTTTTTTTTAAAGAGGAAGATTTTAACTTTTATACGTCTCCAAAGCCAGCTTGGTATATTTGGGAATTTGGGCGTAGCTTCTCTTACTACTTCCTGCTGGAGGGGGGCGCTGTATCTTATGGGGACACAAAGAAAATTTTAGGATTATGGAGTAGTCCGTGAGAGTGTATCTTCTGAGCCAGTTGCCTTGAAATGGTTCTGGATGTTGGATCATCTGGGCCTTGGTGTCATTGGAGACCTTTCAGGGGGGTCTTTGCTGGTCAAACCTGATGTATCTTAATCTGGAACAAATCCATAGCCTCTGGCTTTCTGTGGAAACAGAAGCAGAGACTCTTTTTCCAAAGCAACATATCCTTATATCTAAATTTTGAAGTCAAGGTACCTTTAAAATATACATTTTGGCATAACTCAACAGCTTTTACAATCAAATGTTTTTCTTCAGTTACGAATGTCAAAGACAACATAATCCAGATTCTCTGTGTGATAGCCATCTTTACGTGGCTTATTACCTTTATTGTTTCTTTAAAGACTTTATTTTTAAAAACTATTTGTTTATGTAACTGTATATATTTTTTCTCTCTCTTTCAAGCCTACGTACATTTTTATATACATTGTAAACTATTCCATCTGAATCAGTCTTATTGTGAACCTATTGTTTTAAACTGCAGCATTCTAAGACTGAAACAGTGCTGTGGCTGCTGGCTCTGCCCACTTCAGCTTCCCAATATGGCAGTGGTACATTTTCCCGCCAGCTCTGGGATCCCTCAAGTCTCAGAAATAGTGGGTCTATGCTTTTATCAAAGCAGCGTGTAGCCCAGAAACCTCTTTTTGTTTTGTACTAGCAAAGGCTAAATCCACCACACAGCTTAATGTGCCACTTGCAGAGGCCTCATTCCCGCCATACTGCAGGTCGAGCGCACACGCCAGGAACCCGCCATAGTAGCTCAAACACGCAGGCTGCCACTAACTTGAGAGAAACAGCTAGGAACTCTTTTTAGCTCCGTTTTAGAATCTTTTTTCTCAGGTTTTAGGTGGAAACTCTTGCCAACACGTTGGGCGCCAAATGTAGCTAGAGTTTTCCTGCCTTGCCCACAGTCAGGACAAATCTTTGTCACCCTCCAGTCCCACAGCCGTTCAGACCCAACCAAGTAAACAAGAGACTTATATTGCTTACAAACTGTATGGCTGTGGCAGGCTTCTTGCTAACTATTCCTATAGCTTAAATTAATCCATTTCTATAAATTTATGCCTTGCCACGTGGCTCGTGGCTTACTGGCATCTTCACATGCTGATTGTCCTGGCGGCGGCTGGCAGTGACTCCTTCCGCCTTCCTGTTCTTTCTTTTCTCCTCTCTGTTAGTCCCGCCTATACTTCCTGCCTAGTCACTGGCCAATCAGTGTTTTATTTATTGACCAATCAGGGCAATTTAACATACAGACCATCCCACAGCAATTACCTCATCCCATCCCTATACTCTTGCCTTCTCTTGATGCTCCTTTGGTGTTCTTTACTGTCCTTGGCTGTGGTATCTGCTGGATTTTGTCTTCCAGCAGCACAGATCCTGGAGCTGTCTGTCGCACACAGCAGTGGCAGTGTTTTTCTGTTTCTAGCTCAGGAAAAGTACAACCACGTAGGCCCAGCCTGGTCCAGGTCTGTTTCTTAGCTGCATGCAGGTCAAGAGGGCACTGGCCCACGTATGTAGGCTGAGGGAAGAGACAGAGGGACAATTCTGCTATACTTCCCTCAGATTGACTCCTGCCACCTGATACTGTGCCCTCTCTTCATTCTTTTTGGTGAATGGGAGAGAAGACATTTTGCTTTTCATAGAATGTTCATTTAAAATGAAAGGTCTTGTGATGACCAAGCAGGTGAGGTGGCCTTCGTATGGTGTTTGGAATCATTGTCCTTGCTATAGCTTCAACACAAGAGGGGGTCAGGTAGCATCATGCCTGTGGTCTGCTGGGTGGGCCTCTGTTCTTGCCCATGCTTCTGGGCAAGTCTGTGATGCTCCTGATGAGTCAGACCTTTCCTTCTGTATGTGGTCCTGCCCTAGCAGGACCCACTGCCATTTCTTCCCCTTATCAGGTAGCAATGACAGAATGAAGAACATTGGGCTGATTAAAGTGTGGCCCTGTGTGGTTTGTGGGGTCTTCAGTTGGAGACAGAGAAGGAGCTAAGTTGCTCTTCCTTACTCAGGGAGGGGCATGCACTGAGGAGGTATGCAGCTTTTGGCAGAAGATGGCCTCCCACCACAAACCTCATGAGAGTTCCAGTATGCACTGGGAGGATGTTGGGCCTTGTTTAGGCTGTAGATGCAGGGTTTTGTGAGCAGATGTTGGTTGACTGCACACTTGGGGGCATCATTCTACATGATGTGGTGAAATGCCATTTTAGTTAGCAGGTGACATTGGGACCATGGTGGCCATGCTGTCATTGTTGTCCAACCAGATTATTCTCCTTCAGCTCATACAGCAGGCACACTGGCCATGAGTCACTGATGAGAAACCAATGGCACACCTTGTGTGCTTGCTTCTTGCTGTCTTGTTTGAATTTTTCCCTGAACTTGAAGGGTGCATTTTCTGCCTCCTCTTACTGTCGTCCTTGCTGTCATCATCATAGGCACCCTTTAACAGCTGTCTCCCTTGCTTTTCTTTGTTGGGAGTTTGGTTGATTCCTTGGGGCTGAAGGTTTTGACACTTACCCAACTTAGTTCTGGATTTCTTTGTGAGATTTGGTTCTGGTCTTCATGTAGTGTAGGAGCTTGTCAATCATTCTTTGTCTTCAGCATCCTGCTTCTCTGGCATGGCCCTCCAAGTGCTGTGTTACCTCAGTGGCATTTAGTCTTAGTGTTTCTGTTTTTGCTTGGTCATTTTCCTGGTGAATTGTCTGTTCATATAAATCTAAGATGGATTCAAGTTCACACTTAGGTAACTCACTGGGGTGGTGGTGGTGGTGGTAGTGGTCTTCAGAGACCTTTGGACTTCATCCTCATCCATCCAGGTCCTGTAAGCTGCCCCAAACACCTCTATTGGTATAGTAAGAATTTCACTGAGAGCAGGCAAAAATATCCTCAACCTACTCAGTGAGTAGATGCGAGTTTTAGAAAATGTTTGACAAATAGGAGTCATGCTTAATGCAGAGTCTCACAAACGAGAGAGATCCCAGAGTGAGTGAACTTCAAGGCAGTTCAGGAAGGAGCAGGCTACCAGCATGCAGAGCACTCCAGTATCTTGTGCTCAGGAGTGAGTCATCCAGGCAGTTAGAGAGGACGCTTTCTGCACAGGTTGATGGCAGAGAGAGAACCAGTGTCCATTTCAGGAGGGGCTGTGCCTGCTCCTGTTGGGTGTGACTCACTCAACCCCATGCCCCACTCTGCCTCACTGGTGCAGAACCAAGGTGTGAGCTTCTCCACTTTCCTAGTCTCCAGACTCTGCCAAGATGGTAAGACATTTGGAGGGCAGTCTGTCTGTATACCGGTTGGTGATGATAGAATGAATGCACCTGTGATGGTGTGTTCTGGAGGTGTGTCTGAATGAATGGGCTATGGATAAGTCTGTGACAAGCCCATGTTTTAAGGCACAATAACTACCTGGTATGGGCATGTGCATCTCAAAGTAGAGGGGCACACTACTGGTATTTGCAGGATAAAGGCTATCTGTTGAGCTGTGGTGAGAAAAGAGAGCACCTGATGCTCTCCTACTTGTTGTGTACTTGACTGTCCTCACAGAGCATCTAGAAAGTGCCACAGTACTCTGGAGAGAGCAAAGCACAGAAGTGCGAAGAAAAAGAATTGATTTTCCATCCTCTGAAAAGACTTTGGGGTCCTCCGAGGTGCGAGAACTGCTACTCAAGTGGTGTCTGTGTGGTTGGAGATGGGAACTCATTGTCACTGTTTTCCATCTGTGACACTGTAAGTGAGCCTTCTGTGCAGGTGGCTGGTACTGCCCTAAGTTAGTGGTTCTGAGTACCTGCTTCTCTGTCAGGATGGCACCGTGTTCACTAGTTCATTTAAGTGAGTGTATTAGTTAGTTTTCTGTTGATGCAATTAAAGACATGGCCAAGGCACCTTAGGGAAGAAAAAGTTTATTTGGCTAAGCGTCCATCATGTTGGGGGGGCATGGCAGCAAGCTGCAGGCATGGCAGCAGGAGGAGGAAGTAACACCCAACTGCATGCACGAAGCATGCACAGTTCTTTTAATCTCAAAGGCTGCTCCAAGTGACATACTTCTCCATCAAGGCTGTATCACACAAACCTCCCCAAACAATGCCACCAGCAACTGGAGACCAAGTGTTCAGATGCCTGAGACTATGGGGGACAGTTCTCATTCAAATCCAAAGTGAGGCTTTGAAGCCATTTGCCTCCTGCTCTGGGATCCTGTGTGGGTCATTGATACGTCTTGGGCTTTCCTTGGGTGTTACAGCCATCTGCCTGGGACATCCTGGCCTTTTGTTGCAGTTTGGTATTGAATAATCCATAGGACCCTGTGCTAACCAGACCTCCTCTAAAATCTTTCTCCAAAATCATTTCATTTTGCAGGTGAAGGAAACAAGTATCATTTTATCTGAATTTTGATCTAGTTGGGCCTTTCATCTAAAGAGTTTATTTTACCAAGAAGTTTGTACATGTTCCAGATCATAGCCAGAATGTGGGTGTTCGTCATTTGTAACCTCAGTATAGAGTAGCAGTAACTGGACATGGCCATCAGCAGAAGGATCCGTGGGGCTTTTGTGAAGAAACTATGTCAGGCCCCAAGGATGCTGGCAGGGTGCTGCCCCTGTTCCTGTCTTCATCATAACTTCCAGCATCTGATCTCCCATGCATTGGAAAGAACCATGGCCCTCTGTGCAGCACCCCCTTCTCTCTTCTTTCTCTCTCTCTCTCTCTCCCTCCCTCCCTCCCTCCCTCCCTCCCTCCCTCCCTCCCTCCTTCTCTCTATCCCTTTCTCTCTTTCAAGACAAGGTTTCTCTGTGTTGCTCTGACTGTCCTGGAACTCGCTCTGTAGACCAGGCTGATCTCAAACTCAGAGATCCATCTGCCTCTGTCTCCTGAGTGCTGGGATTAAAGGTGTGCACCACCACCCGGCTCTGCATCCTCTCTCAGCTTGTTCAGGCTCAGCTTGTGGATTTGTGAAGTACTTCATATTTTATTTCTGTCAGAACACAGTGAAATGGGATTTTATTACTTTCAAGTATGGCGTCTATTATGAAAGTAAATATCAATGTGTCCCAACAAATTATGGGGAAAAATCTGTAGTCTTTCACTGTGTGAGCCATCTATTATAAAATGACACACTTATAAAACATAATCACCAAACCTCATAGCCCATATTTCATTTGCTGAGGACAAGAGGGCTTACTAAAATGCTTACTGTATAAGTAAGAGGAATCATACAGTCAGCATTTCATTTTTGCTTAAAATTTATTTAAATTTTAATTAATAAAATTCAGATTAAAGTAAGCATTTAATCAAAACATTTAAACTATCTATTTCATACATATTTGTTCTTTTTGATCATCCCGACTCAGGCCTTCCCTTCTGTCTGTGTGTAATGTGCACCTTGACCTCCTTCCTGTAAGGTGTGTTTCAAGGAGGAGGAATAACCGACTTCTTGTGCACATGGATTGTAGGAAGGTAGTGGCAAGAACTGCTGTCAGCTGTGTATTTGTTAGCTAGAGACCCAGGTAAAGAGGTGCACACTGATAGGCATGTGGGTATTGTTTGGGACTTCTGTGACAAAAGATGGTCTTTGAGGAACTGAGCCCCATCTCCCAACCTTTCGTGGGGTTCAACCTATGTGAGAACATGACAGCAGCCAGATAGTATTTGGGTTAAACATTCCAGTCATTGCCCTTGCCAGCCTTCTCATAGATGAGGACAGTTAGCAGCTCTTCACTCACTCTCCCTTGTTGTAGTCCCACACTCTTCTCCAGGATGTCCTAGGACTTGAGAACAGCACTCTCCGTTTACACATTTTATATTTGTGGCATTATCCAGTGCAAACCATGTATGTCTGCCTGCTTCTGCTTGGCATTGTAAAGTGTGATCTGTCTGTGACTGTGTGAAGATAGTTTTATTCTTGCTGTAGAGCATTCTGTAATATGACCAACGTCTGGAAGGTTTCTACTTTTGGGCTATCACAGATAATGCTGGTATGTCCTTGTTTTTTTATTTTAACTTTTTAGCCAGTCTCATGTAGCCTTAGTCACTATGTAGCTGAGGGATGACTTCGAACTTCCAATCTTCTTGTTTCTGCCTCCCCAGTGCTGGGATTACAGGTGTGTACCACCACACTGGGTTTATATAGTGTTGGAGATCAAGTCTGTGGCTTTGTTCGTGCTAGGCTAGCAGTCAGTCAACGGAGCCACATCCCCATTTCACTTCTCTGTCTTCATGGGCAGGACTAGAGAACAGGTTGTCGGGAGTAGCTTTAGTGGGACATAGGATTTGTGCGTACTGTGTTGTTCCTGTCACCCAGGGATTTGTTTCCTGGGTGTTTGGGCCCTTCATGCTCTCAGGGTTGAGTGTGAGAGCTCTGGTTTTTACCATGTCCTCACTAGTACGTGGTGCTTCTTTGCTTAGGAAATGTAGATGTTTTTGATGAGTTAGTCCTGCCCTGCTGTAGCTCTAGTTTTCATTTTCCTGTTGGCACAGATACAGACTCTGTGTATGTGTTGATTGTCTGCTTACAGACCTTGGTGAGGCGCTTGTTCTTAACGCTTGCCCATTCTTCCCCCAACCCCTCACCCTTAAAATGGGGGTTGTCAGCTCTTCAGATTTATGGGGATCACTTGTGAGTTTTGGGTGTCAGTCTCTTGTTGAATGTTCTGTGGTAGGCTGCTTCTCCTGCTGTGTGGCTGTCTTCTTCTTCTGCTGAGTCTGGATAAATTTAACATTTTCTCTTTATGGTCTGAGGAGATTTCTCTAACTATGAAAACACTGGTTTTTGTGGTCTTTTGGACTAAGTCTGTAACCCATCTCCTGTGTTTATGATGGGTTGCTAGGTGGGTCATGTCCCAAGCATTATATTTCAAAAAGACTGAATGAAACCTTGGGATTTAGGGGGAGATCTTGGCTATTATCAGATGACCTTGCTTATATTGGGTTCATTCTAGAATATTATGTTCCTTGGCTTGTTTATAATACATCAATATAATATAATTGAGAGTGTAAGTCTTCCAGGTCCTTTGTGTTTCTTTGTAAAGTTTAATATTAATTTGTCAATTTATAAAAGAATCCAATTTTAAAATTTTGGGTTTTATTTTGAGACAGGGTTTCTCTGTGTAACAGCCCTGTCTGTCCTGGAACTTGCATTGTAGACCAGGTTGGCCTCGAACTCACAGACATCTGCCTGTCTCTGCCACCCAAGTGCTGTGATTAAAGTCATGTACTACCACTGCCTGGCCGAATTTTAATTTTTATTATGATTCCATAGACTACCAGTTAATTGGGGAATGTCAATGTCTGAACCATTGTTAGGTCTTTAAATCCATATGCATAGAACAATGTTTTATTAAATATTTTAATTTTGCTTATATGTATATTTATACTTTGCAATAAAGCTTATAAGCTTTACATCTTTTGATAAAATAGCCCTTGATATTTGCTGATAATCTGATGGTATCATAAATGTTTTCTCAGAGTTACTTTCTTTTCGTCCCTCGTGTGTGGAAACACTTAGGTATATTAACCATCTTACTTTGCAATCTTAAGTTAATGTAGACATTTTAATAGTTCTTGATTGATTGATTGTTCTGGGTTTTCTGTGCGTCAGGTGTACTGTGTGTGGATGGCGACATCACTTTCCAGTTCTTTTTCATGGCTTATTGTTCTGGTGACGGTCTCACGATGGCATTGTTTGGCAGCGGTGGGAGTGGCCTCCTGCTCTTACTCCCTCCTGTGTTCTGTAATGATCTGCATTGGTTACCCCATACTCTTGTCGCTTCTTGCTCCATGGTGTTGTTAACTATCTGCTGCTTCCACACCAGCCACTGGGTGTGGTAAGGGACAGAACATGCCCTCTTTGCTCACACCTCTTTTTGGTAGCTTCATAAAGATTTTTAAAAGAAATTCTCTTAAAGATTTATAGCTTCTAAGACTTTTGCTCATTGGAAGGTTTTTTGCTTCATGTGAAGTCAAGCCAACTAGGATTTCAGAATTTCCAAGTTGCGGGAGGAAGGAACCCAGGTAACTTAGCACACAAAGCCACAGTGCTACTTATTCTGTATGGAGCCTGAGTAGAAATACAGAAAGAGATGTCTTTGTAAAAGTTTGTGCCCAGTCTCAGACTGCAGTTAGTGGGATGGCTACGCCTGTCACTGTTGTCCTGGAGGCACTTGTAAATTGGAATTACTCACCTTTTCTCTGGCTCTTACAGACATGGTCTTTTCATCTGTGTGGTGCCTGGAGCACCCTGGGCCAGTGGGCCTACACACTGTCTTCTGACTTGCCTTGGTCTGGTTCCCCATATCTGTGTCAAATGACTTGAACATTGTTTCTGAACCTGGCTCATCAGTCTCCTCATTTCTAGTTGTCCTTAGACCTCTGCCTTTGCATCCAGATTTTTTTGTCTTTTTCTTAGGCTTATGGGTCCTGGCCCAGCCTGGCTCTGAAACAGTGTACAGTGGCACTGGGGAGTGACTGTCTTTTGGCCAAGAAGGAACTCCAGAGGTTGATGTGTGACTTAATGGAAGGCAGAGTTTCCAGCTCTAGAGACCGTCTTCAGCCATCTTGTAATAGCAGCCTGTCATAGCAGCCTGTTCCAGACTCCCAGATTCTGCCCTGATCAAGACTCCATAGGCTCTGCCTCTCTCCCATGGAAGGTGAAATCTTCTGAAACCTTCTTGCTGGTGACAGAGCTCTGAGAGGATGGCACTGAAGCTAGTTTTCATCACGCCTTTGGCAGTGCATTAACAAACAAACATCATCAACAAAACCCACAGCAACAAACCCATAGTAGGTGATAGATGAACCCACTTGCAACTATTTACAGTTCGATTTTGGGCATCTCAGTGTATGGAAAGGGAGATGTGGATGAAGCAAGAGAATGGCAGAGTGTTCATGATTGTTGAAGTTGGTGCCTTGGCTTCATTGTTCTATTTGCTTTGCTTTGTGTTGGCATCAGATTCTACACCATAAAAACTTGCCTTCAGCAAGAGAAACCTATGTGGAAACTACAAGAATCTTCAATTTAAAATTACATTTATAGATACTTTTCTACTGAATTGTATTTTATTTTTATTTATTTTTTGAGACAGGCTCTCACTATGTAGCTCAGGCTGACCTGGAACTGGCCATGCAGACTAGACTGGCTTTCGACTCACAGAGATCTCTCTCCTTCTGCCTCCTAAGTGCTGAGATTAAAGGTGAGCACCACTAGGATCAGCCATATGTTTTTATTTCTTACTCTTAGACCGTCAGACTGGAAACCCCGAATGGAACATAACACCCTGGCATTAGAGCTTGCTCTCCTGCAGAGGCACAGCCCACTGTCCTGGAGTGATGCATGGACAGCTCTGGAAGGGGGGCTGGGTGGACACCAGAAGGCTGAGGACAGAAGCACAGTGTTGCGTACACAGTACCGTCTCCTCAGGAGCCTGTTCGTCGTGTGGAGGGCTTTTGAAACTCCTTATGAGTACAGGAGAACAAACCAAGAAACTGTATACTGTAGGAGCCAGGTTTCTCACTGTTGGAGAAAGGCGTTAAAAAAGAGGAAAGGGCAACTGCAGAAACCTTGCAGTGGTTGGCTTGGGACCTCAGGGTCCGTACTAACTTGATGTAAACACATGCTTAGCAAAAGAGATGGGAAACAAGTCCGGGAAGCGTGAGCAGCTGACTTACGGGAGCTCCAGTGGACAGAGCCGAGGACGTCGGTTACACTGGCTTGTTAGCACACTGCAAGGAAGGAAGGAAGAAATATTCGCCTGTCTCCACTAATGCTAGTGACCAGAAGCAAAGAAAAGGGCTCCTCTGCACTGAGTGTGAGCTGCCTGTCGAAGAGGAGGAAGCCAGGTGCCACCCTCAGGCGGACCCCGTCAACGGCAACAGTTGCAGATGGGCCCCTTGATGGATCTGGGACCCAGAAGATGTGACCTGCTGTGTGTCTGTCCTCTCAAATAACTGATACTTAGGTCTTTCAAGGCTCATGTTAATTTTATGTAAGTCCTTGCCATAAAGTCGTCTATGATGCTATCTCGTTTGTTCTTTTTACTGTTTGTATGGTCTGTGTTCATCCCCTCTTCTCGATAGTGTGAATTTTCAGTTTTCATCGTCAGTCTGCCTAAAGCTTTGCCAGTCACATTCGTTTTCCCCTGTCTTCCCTTCTGTGTTCCTGATGGGCTTCGCTGGGTAGTACAGGCTTGAGTTCGCTGGCTTCCTTCCTCAGCCTCCCAATGTCGGGGTCACAGGTGTGCCCCACTGTGCTTGGCCTTATTCTTCCTTTTTTTCATTGACTGGATTTCTGCTCTCTGCTCTTGTCTTCTTCTTGTTTATTTGGAGTTTGTTTTGTTCTTGTCTAATTCTAAGTGAAGCCTACTGTCACTGACTCAAGACTTTTCTAACACAGGGATTCAGTGTGGAGACTTTCCCCCTGGGCATTTCATAGTTTGATGTCGTATGCTTCCATTTTCATTCATTGCAAAGTGCCTTCCAGATTCTTCATTCATGAAATGTTTGGTTGTATACTTTGAGACGGGGGTTCCATGTAGCCCAGCCCGCTCCCAGACTCTATGTAGTTGAGGATGACCTTGAACTACCGAGTCTCCTGCCTCCACTTTCCAAATGCTGCGATCACAGGTGTGTGGGGAACTGAAATGCATCATGTAGTGTGCAAACATTTTGGGATTTTAAGATAGCTTTTTGTTTTTACTGAATTTTAAATTAATTCCATTAGTAAAATAAGTTTATTTATGTGACTTGAGTCCTTTTAAAGCTACTGGTACTTGTTTTATGGGTCTAAAGGTGTTCTGCCTCTGTTTGTGCTCTGTATGTTAAAGGCCAGTGAAGAAAGTGCACCCCACTACTTTTGTGTAGTAGTGTGTAAATGTCACTGAGTCATCTTGAGGTGTGTGTATGTATTCTAGCATCCTGCTAGTTTTCTATCTGCTGTTGTGACAGTCCCCGAGAACAGGCATTGAGACCCTCAGCTGTAGTGGTAGATGCGCAAGCTTCCTTCATGCTTTTCTTACTCTTGCTTCTAGTGTGAAGTGTGGTTTTCATTTACTGTTCAACTTGCTGGTCCTTCTGCCATTAGGAACTGGGCCTCTGCATCCTGTCGATAACTTGACCTAATGTTTGTTTTGTCTGATGCTGATGTCTCCTTACCAGCTTGCTCTTGGTTAGTGTTTGGGTATTAGTTACTTTGGCTATTGTTGTGACCAGATATTTTTGAGAGATCCAAGGGAAAGGAGGTGGACATTGGCTTATGATTTCAGAGGGTTCAGTTGATCAGTGGGGAGAGCGTGGTAGAGCACAGCAGGTCAGGTCATGTGGGCTAGGAAGCAGAGGAAGGTGCTGGTGTTAGGTGGGCTTTTCCAGTTTCCTCTGTCATTCTCTGGATCTCTCAATCTATGGGATGGTGCTTCCTTTACTCAAGATGGCACTTAGTGCTCAGTTCCTCCTTCTAGAAGGGCCCTCACAGACAGAGGGATTCCTCATCATCTCTTAGGGGATTCTAAGTGGAGTCAGTTGGACAGTGGTGCTTAACCTACATGGTTGTGTGATAGCACTTTTCCCATCTTGTGACATCATAGTCAAGTTCAGCTCTGTGAAGGAACTTACTATGTAGTGTTGTCATCATTGCCATTGTGTGAATATTACACAGGCTACGATGACCACAGTGTCACATGGTGATGATCCCTTTTAATGTGACCACCACTGTATTTGCTGTTTGCAGTCTATTATTGACTTGAATGTCATTATGTACCTATACTGAAAATGTGTTCTTGTAGGTAGCACATTGCTGAGCCTCTATTGCTTGAGGAACACTGATGTTACAAAAATTGAATGACCTGTCTCTTGACCATTCCCAGTGCTACCTCATGGTGGTTCTTTCTATCTGGTACAAAAAATTACTCTTTTTAAATTTGACAAGCTCTACCCCTTAGTGGAGTGTCTGGACAGTTTGATGAGGTTGCAGATACAGGTGAGAGTGGGCTCAGTTGTCCTTGATTCTCAACCTCAGAAACATCTTCTCTTTATCCTTCTCTTTAAATTGTTGTCACTAGTTTTAAATCTTAAAATTCTGCATTTATTAGACTTTTTGTTAGGACTATTTAAGTGTCTTTTTTTTAACTGTGATAATGTTTTCATTATATATTTTTGTAGTGTATTGGTTATGAACCTCATTCTTCTTCTAAGCCCTGGTATTTCTAGCGTTCAGTTTTGCCAAATATGAGTTCTCCCAGAACATATGTATTGTGTCCCAACAGAAACTCTTGGGTTTTATTAGAAGGGGCTCCTCCCCATCCATCAGTGGTGCTTAGAGAGCTTGCTAGAAGCCTTGGGTGGGAGCTATGATCCTGGGAAGCTGACCTGTCCTGTAGGAAGGGCAAGGTGGGCTTGGGTGGTGCTCTGGTCTGGAGGGGCTGTTCTTTGAGGATAAACCACAGTCCTCATCTGGAGCCCGGCAACAAGGTGTTCCAGATTACCTAAGAACACAGCTCAGAACATGATTCCTGTCTTAGTCAGAGAAAGCTTTTTTGAAGTTTGGTTAGACATGGCTCAAGAAATGAGGGTGTGTAGGGTGGGGGTGGGGTGACTAGGAAGAGGATCAGGCCAAATGAAAGTACTCAAGGGAAGTAGTGGAGAACAATGTTTAAAGCTTACTTAAATGGCATCATGACCACAATGAAGAAAGCTGATACTGTGGAAGATCTCAGCAGTCATGTGCAGAATGTACCAGAGAGGCCGCCTGGGAATGCAGAATAAACAACAGATGTGTCTGAGGCAAGAGGGGTGGGATCTGTGGAGAGAGTCCAGCAGCAGTATAGAATCTCTCAAGAAGCCAGAATGAGTTGAATAAAAATAATCAAGGGTGACTGAGCAATTTCCAGAGCAGGAAGATGGAAGTGTATTCAAAGGGTCTTGCTGTGAGCAAAACGAATCAAGAGACACTTAGCGGTACACCGTCTGACAATATTTTTAAATTTCCAGACTAAAGAAAAGACATGGTAGCATGTAGGCAGAAGAAAATGACATCAGCAATACCCAGCCCTAAAAGTTATATAGAGATAGGAACTCTGGGGTAGCTGGGCTTAGGATATTCCATGGTGCCAAGGGAACAGTGTTACTGGATGGATGGTTGTGACCTGAGACTTTTATACCCTAGTCAAGACGTGTCTTTGTGCAAGATGGATGCAAAATTGCCTAGAGTCACAGGGTTTGCAGAATTGTGATGCCTGCTTCCCTTTAAAGAAGTGGTGTCCTGACTGAGAGGAGTAAAAGTTCTAAACCCGTGGATCAAAGTCATGGTGCTGTTGGGTACAGGTCAGGTGTCATAAAGATAAGGGACACAGAGTTGTAGGCAATAGTGTAAAGCTGGAAACCACCTTGAATAGCTGCATTTAGAGACAGTCCTTGACATGATGAGCTGATTAGCTGCAAGCAGCTGGGGGAAAATACTTGACTTACTTAATAAAAGGATTCATAAACCAGGCGTGGTATTGAATGCTTTTAATTCTAGCACTTGAGAGGCAGGGGAAGGCCAATCTCCTTGAGTTCAGGGCCAGCCTGGTCTATGTAGTGAGACACTCTCAAAAAAAAAAGGATTCATCACATTCTTAAAGAAAGAAATAGATACAGGGCAGATGGCTCAGTAGGTACTGGAGCCAGAATCAGTCAGGTAGTCTTGGGTTGACATTCATTGGCTTGTCTCTGAAGTGTGACTGGGTTATAGAAGAGTCTGGTCAGGGGGAGAATCTACTAAATCCAGGGCTTTCGACAGTGCCCTAAAACCTGCATTCTTTTCAAACCCTCCCAAGCATTTATCAAGTGGTGTAGAGTGACCTGGGAAAGTGGCAACTGGGGACTAGGATGCTATGTGGGCAGTGGTTCCTATGGGCAAAAGGCTGAGAAAGAGAAGTCCAGCAGGAAGGATCTGAGTGTGTATGTTACCTTGCACCTGCCTCTGGGAGAGGCTAACCCAGGTACCCTGCAGATGCTCTTCTGCCTGGCCATGCATTCCTTATAAACCTGGGAAAACATAGTTATAAAGACGAGCACAAGGGAGATAACTTAAGGAATTTGAACTACATTTTTCGGTAGCAGCTATGTGCAGAGAAGTCTGGATGGGCGCTTGTCAAAGGCAAGGTGGGACAGTGGCATTTTCCCTGTGCAGCTTGAAATATATGTGTATTAGTGTGAGGTTCTATACTACTTCCTCCCGATAGCCTGATGGTGGGGAAGTTTCTGGAAGGGTGGTTGATATCTCTAGATAAGACTTTCAGCTGAGGTTGATTTTGGCCTCCCTGAGACATTTTTGGTTGTCATAATTGGCTGATGCTACTGGCATCTGGTGGGCGGAGGTCAGGAATACTGCTGGGTTTCTGTCATGAGTGTAACAGCTCCACAGCCCAGCCAACTGCGTAGCTATTCTATGATGTCAGTGGTGATGAAGAACATTGCTCACCAATGTGTTTTGCTCTCATGTGATTTTTGACAAACCTCAGTTCATGCTGATAGAAATGGTTTAGTGTGAATTGCTTTTGCCAATTCTTGGGTTTATAAACAAAGAAAAGAGTGAAACTTATTTCCTTAGTTAGGTGGTGGTGTCCAGATTCAGTGTTCACATCCCAACTGAGGGCTCCTTTCTTCTCTGACCATGCAGGTTCATCTCTGCAAGGCCAGGTGACAACTTCTGCTCTTCTTGTGGATTACTTGGTTTACAAGACCCTGCCAGTGAGACTTCGAGTTTACGCAGCTGGGACCCGAGCCGCCTCAGTTTTTTACTTGCATGTGCTGGTGGAAGTTTGGAGCTGGTTGGAGCTACTGTTTACGTGGACATTTTGAGCCATTTTGAACTTAAGGCGCCGACACTGCTAGCAATGAGCTCCCAAAGCCATCCAGGTAAGGCCTGCATCTTTGGTTCCTAGTGCTCCTCTTTACAGATGTAAAGGCTGCTGCCGCTGCAGCCTGCTTGTTCAGTTTCAGAGTTTGCTTTCCTGGGGCAGTGCTGTTGGTTTGCAGCATCATCAAGGCTCAGTAACTGGGGGCTCTTGTCTTTGGGCTCAAGGGGCTAATGTAGACCTCCTGGAGAGTCAGAGGATGCCCTGGCTTTGCATGAACATTATAATGGAAGACAGTGTCCTTGATGCCAGGAAAAAGAATTGTGTTTGAGTAGGTGATGGATAAATACCAGCAGGTAGCTTGCAGAGTGAGATTCTTGTCAGGGCAAGTGAGGGGCAGTGCTGCTGTGATGACCCTAGGTGGGGTGAAGCCTTGGTTTCACCCAGCCAATCCAGTGTCTTGGAGTTTGCTTTCTTTGGTGCCATATTAAACATTTTAGGAGCCTTTCTGATTCTCACTAGCCCTAGATGCTATTGGGAATGCTGGGACAAAGGACTAGTCTAAGGTCAAGGAGCTGGAAGGGCCGAACAGGATTAGAAACTGCATGCTTGGGTCTTAACAAATATGTATGGGACTTGGACTTAGAAAGTAGCAAAGCGTGAACCATGATAAATGTACAGAGCCCTGCCTGACCTCCTGCGGAACTTTCAGCTGCCCTTGGCTACTTCTAGTGCACCTTGTAGTCTCTAGAGTTTTAGGTGTCAGTGTCTGTCTTGGGTACACACAGGAGGCTGCCTGAGGCTCTGTCAGCCTGCCTCTGAGTCTGCTCTTGGGTAGAGGCAGAGGCTTAGGGTCTAGACCCTTTCCTCCAGGACTGCTGAGAGCAGAATGGTTACACATACGTCTCTGGGGCATCATCTGAGAACTTCAGAGGGCAAGGTTCCAGGCTTTATTTAAGTAGGAGGGTTTTATTGATTCAGTTGTTCATGTATTGATTGTTCTAAAGAAATTGTTTATGGTGATTGTAGGAAAAAGTTAAGCTGTGTATATTGAAATGTGTACAGCAGATATTGGTATTTAGGTATGCCTTCTGCTCTGCAGTGAGATGGAGGTATATATCTTCCCTGTGTATGAGCATGTAGTGAAATGTGTCCATAGTTGTATTCGAGGTAGTATGTTAGATGTTTTTACATGTTAGTGTATTGTGAAATCCTTGATGTCAGTGTGCACATAAACCTGACATTCTTCTGACAGTTTGTGATGGGTCTTTATGTGGTTATGGCAGTGTTCACGGTAACTCCAAGTTGACATCACACAATTACTATGAATATATTATGTACAGTATCATAAGTATCTCCACTGGATAACTTCTGAAAAGCTGAAGCTGGGTCTTAAGGATGTCTGAAAAGTGTCTTAAGGATGACTGAAATTGCTCTAGAATGTTGTCTAACTGAACTTCCTAATCACGGTGTGTTAGGAGGTGTAGATTCCTACCTTCACCACTCTGGCACTGGGCAGATTCAGTCTGTTTGATTTCTGCTAGCATGCTGAAGAAAATAACTACATTTTCTTTGCTGTTTAAATGGGGTACATACTATGTGACCTGATACAGATACAATCAGATCTTGAACACACTACCCAGCCATTTGAGGAAAAGTGTGCTCTTATTACTATGTTGTTGATCTAAAGAAGTTTGCAAGTATATCGTAGTACTGTGTTTAAAATTTTCTCATACATATGCATGACCTAGTTATGTACAAGAATATTTGTACATTCTCCCTAAATGTTACCTATATTTATTAACTCAATTGAGTTTTTAAGCCAGGATGGCCTCTACCCTTTGCTTCTTGATTTCTGAGAAAAGTAAAATGTTCTATTGTAGTTACATTTTTGGTATAGTCTTTTAACATTGTTAATCATTTTTCTCTATATATTTCAGTGTTTTCCCCCAGCACTTAATTAAAAATTAATGACTATTCTTTTGATTAATGAGCTCTCTTACCAGAGTACAGTGTTTATTTTATTCTGTAAAATACTCGCCTGTTTTTGGCTAATGGATCTTGCCCCATCTACTTACCTCTGACTTTTCCCAGCCACCTCAAGCCTTAACCTCATAAATGGGGTCAGCTGGACTCTAGCTTTCTCCCTCAGCGAGTCTTTGCCCTTTGTGTGGGGAATTTTACCCATCAATGTTCACTTCTCCCTCCCTCCTTTCTGCCCTCCTTCCCTCCCTCCTTCCCTCCCTCCTTCCCTCCCTCCCTCCCTCCCTCCCTCCCTCCCTCCTTCCCTCCATTTGTTGGGGATCAAATTTGGGGCCTCTTGCACATCAGGCAAGTGCTCAACCACTGAGCTCCCCCTCTGCTTGTTCACCTATCCTTGGGTTTCTAGGTGGCTCTTCCCTTGTGTCAAGTTGTGTGTGTGTCTGTGTCTTGCAGTGGGTCAGATAGAGCTGCCTTGTGCTGAGACCATTCTTTTCCTCAGAATGCTTACATGTCTGTGGCTGGGCTGTTTGTTCAGGGCTTGGAGCTTGCTGAGACTCCTGCTTCTCTAGCCCTCTGGTCTTCTGCAGATTATTTTCTGCAGCCATATAACAGGTGCCCTTCACATGGCACATCACAGCCCTGAATGGCCAAGAAGGGAGCCGGCTCTGTGCCTAGGCCAGAGGTCCTTACTGGTGACACATATTGGCCTCTTGGCCCTGTAGTTTCAGGTGTGTGAGTCTTCTGGGCTTTTCTCATTGTGAGGCATTGCCTTTGAATCCTTCCACAGTTTACTTGTATTTTGAATTTAGTGGATTTCGGGAAGAAAGAGAATTAATAGTCAATTACCTAATTCATTGATTTTTAATATTGGGAATTGAGTCTGAAGCCTTGCACAGGTTAATTACAGCCTCCTACACAGAGCTCCCCAGCCTTTAGTTTGCTGTCTGGAACAGGAAACTTTTGACTGTGCTGGGACAAAGCTAGGGAACCAGGATAGTCATGCTGGTCCTTGTCACTGTCTCATAGTTGTCTGTCTTCCTTTTTCTGTGACCCCAGTGTCTTCTCTCTGGTCCCATGCCCTGGCCTGCCTGGCTCACTCCTGGCTGCTCCTGTGTGGCCTGGCGCATGCTGGTGGCACATTAGGCCCTGGTGGAGTCCTGTGGCCTTTGGGTCCTCTCTCACATTGGCAGGGCAGCTTGGCTTTGGCCTGGTGATGAAGTGGCCTTTTTTATTTGCTGTGTATAACTCCTCTCTCCTGTTTTCCTTTAAACTCCCTGTGGTGCTGGGTGAGGCCTGCGTTATGATTTTATTGCTGTTCTTTCTGGACTTTGCTAAAGCCAGGCCCTGGTTCTCTGACGTAAAAGCCGCCTAGCTGTTGGGATTTATTGCTCTAAATAACTGTTTCCAGTGCTGTGAGCAGCCTGAGGAAAGGGCTTGGGTTGGTTCAGTTTGTGAAGACTTCGTGGAAGGAGGTTCTGAAGTGCTGCTGGTCTCATCCTGCACTGAAGCCCTCACTGTTGGGATATGCCCAGGCAGGCTGTGGTGAACTCAGCTCTTAGACCTCTGACTGTGAGGCAGGTCCCCTGTAAATAGCGGTGTGAGGACTGATGTGCCTGAGGTCTGCTGGAAGAACAAGCAGCCATTCTTTATTTCCTGTCCATTTTCCTTCCATAATTGCTCGTCTCTTTCTGGATGTTAAAGTGCACCTAGATATTGGTAACTGGCTGGTTACCAGGAAACCCAGGCATTGTCACCTGATCATCCACTCATTCAGTTTTGATACTACCCTGTGTTTATAGTGTATTTGAACTTCCTTGTTTGAAGGTCTCTGCTTAGAGAAAGTAGGTATCCGCTAGAAGCTATCCTAGCTGATGGCTTCAGATAGGAAGCCAGTCAGGCAGAGCCTGGATCCTTCTTTCTGTTTTCCTATCTCTCCTTAGGTCTTAGTGAAAGGCCTGACCAGTGTCGGGTTACAGATAAAGTTCAACCATTTTGAGGGAAGCATGTGTAATCCAAGATCAGTGCTTTAATTTGGTCCATTTTGTAGTTTAATAATATTCTGTTGGTCTGAAACAATACATGGGAGGAGCTGAAGACTGTGTCAACACAACATAATGACGGTCTCCAAAAAGAGGCTTTCTGCCCTTGGCCTGGACTGAGCTGAGATCCTGAGGTTCCTTCCATCTCTGTGCTCTAGTCCTCACCTTTTTGTTTTTTGTTTGTTTGTTTGTTTGTTGTTCTGAAGACAGGGTCTCACTGTATAGCCCTGGTTGGCCTGGAACTTACTATGTAGACCAGGCTGTCCTTGAACTCACAGGGATTCTCTTGTTTATTGCCTCTGAGTGCTGGGATTAAAGGTGCATGCTTGGTCCTAGCCTTCACTTGTATGATCTTGAGTCTTTTTTATTTCAACCAGTTTGGCCACCTAGGTTATTATATAGTAATTAAGAAATTAAATGGTAATACGTTTGTATCATAAAGGAACATTTTTTTTTGTAGCTTTTACATGGTGCTCTGCAGTGTATATGTTTCAGGGATACTGCACAGTAGGGTAGAGAATGAATTTTGTGGACTGTGGTGCATATAGATGTGAGTTCTGGGCAGCTGGTAACAGGTAAGTTGCAGACTCTGAGTGAGGCCTGGTTTAAGAGACCACCATGTGTAGTTGAAGTTTTCCTGTGTCTACCTGGCTCCTATATCTTTGCATTTCTGCAGCCGCTCAGACCCAAATAAACACACACAGGCTAATATTATTTAAAACTGCTTGGCCATTAGCTCAGGCCTACCATTAACTAGCTCTTACACTTAAACTCAGCCCATTTCTGTTAAATAGATGTTGCCATGTATTCCTTGGCTTTACCTGTGTGCCTGTTACATGCTGTTTCCTGGACGGTGGGCTGGTGTCTCCTCACTCAGCCGCCTTCTTCCCACAACCATAGACCATGGCTGATGTCAGTAGGTCTGCAGGACAGGTAGACAGGCAGTTAGGGGAGCCAGCCAGTCGGAGGTCTAGGAATGTAAGCGAGGGGATAGCCTCATGTAGCATAGTCAGCCAGAGAGGAACAGCTTCATATAGATCTGGGAGGGAACAGGAGGGGCACCAGGAGGTAGCCACTCTGAGGGTTTGGACATTGGGGAACAGGACTGAGCTGGCTAGGGTCATGGAGAAGTGACCATTTCTTCTGTGCATGCATCCAGGTCTCTGGAGAAGGATGTGAGATGCCTCAGGCAGTGGACTAGAGCTGGGTGGGAGTGTGTTAATTCTGAGAGTGCTTCAGCCTGCTTTCTGAAGGAAAGGCTTCCCGAATGCTTCGTGTACATCTTGCTGCCTCCTGCCCGGCTCCTAGCACATGCATCTTGCTGGCATCTTCCCAGCCACCACCCCAGCAGTGTGTGCAGCTCTCAAGTTGTCGCCACCCTGGCTTCTCCATGCTGTGATTATCTGGGATCTTAATCAGTCAAGATTTGTTCTGGAAATCATGGAGACATAAGGACTTATTTTTCAACCTATTTTTTTTCAACATTTTTTCAACTCAAATTGTGTTTTGTCTTTTAAAAATCACGAATACTCTGTCACTAGGAAGAGCTCAGAATATTCGCTGTCAATGGTGTGCTGATGGTTTGTTTTGGCAATTTTCTGAAAATTCTTACACAGTTTGGGGAACATTTGCATTTGTGTCCTTCTTTCAAAGCCCCCATTGTAGAAATGCAAATTTCTGAGTTCTGAGATGCTGAATGTTAGATGATTAATGATATTGAAATTTAAGAATGAACTCCTGGTATGTATTTGACACAGAAAACTCAATACTCGAATCATTAGGAACCATTGAGCACAGCTTGGTGCTGGAACAGAAAGGCCATAATTGCAGCGCCCGGCAGTGGGGGCAGGTCGTACGTGGACAGGTGTGCAGATGCATGCCGCCTCCAGAGCTGGTCTATGCAAGGCTGAGAGCTGCTCCAATTGAAGAACTGGCTCTGTTTAACTGTAGGTGTTTAAAACTTATAGTGATCATAAATCAGCATTGATTACTTGCTTACTCCAAGTCAAACACCGCTGTGCTTTTAAAGGACCAGAATGAATAGCAAGTTCGTTCTGAATTGTGCTTCCCAGTTATTACATTTATGTGGCGTGATAACCTTGTGAAGTGAGCTGGAACGCCATCATTCCATTGTGTGGGTGAGGAAACCAGTATTGCCCGCCATCAAATAACTGCCTAGGTTGAGGTTGGAGAGTGCTTTGGAGGGCAGCTAGGAACTGGAATCTGTGACCCGCACATGCTTCTCTGTGGGCAGCATAATTCTGGGTGCTTTGGGCTCATATAAGTCTAGTCATCTTCTCTACATGTGTGGGACTTCCAGGCCAGGCAGGAGGGGTAGCAGGCACTTCTGGGATGGAGTGATTCTTGCCATGAGAGGGGATAGGCAGATCATAGATGCTTCCAGAAGTGCTGTATACATTTGAAGATGTTCCCCCAGAAGAGCTGCACTGGCTGAGTCTGAAGAGCAGGGCGTGATGCTTGCTGCCTAAGGTACCTGGCCTGTAGAGACAAGGCTCAGAATGGAGGGAGAGAGTTGGCCTTGCTGTTGCAGTCTTTGTGGCCATGATCTCGTCATGTCTAGCTGCAGAGGCTCTGACCCTGCCCTTTGTTGCCCTCTCCTGCTGCACACAGTGTTACCATGGGTCCTGGCTATCCCAGTTCAGCCTTCCTGGGACCTCTGGTTTTTGCACCGTGTGCATTGCATATGAGGTATGTTTCAAACCTTCTCTGAACTCCCTTTGCTGGTCGTGGAAAGCTGAGTTGAAAGAACAAGTGAGTGCCTGCTGAACCATGTTAATTTGGAAATTTGGGTGAAACTTAGTGCTTCTCCTCAGCACCTCTCTGCTTACTTTCTGAGAACATAAAAATGGACACCTGAGGGACACTGTAATGATGAAAACAAATGAAGCGAGATGGCAGGCTCACACTTTTCTGTCATCAAGTGCTCTGAGCAGCTCAGGATCTCCCATGAAGCACTGCTCAGCATTTCATCTGTTCCTAAGTCTTGCTGTTACTGTGTACTTAGAAAAGAAGTCATGAAGCTTATCTATAGGTAACATTTGTATGTTTTAGAAGTCAGATCTATGGCTAATTGTATCTTTTTAAAAATCGCATCAGGGATAGCACTTGTGAAGAACTAAGAAGCTGTTAAGTATCTTGATGTTCTTATTTAGTGGTCATTACAGGATGAATTGGTTCTCTGCATTCAGTGACATTCTCACAAGACCTGCATCAGCTTTCGATTGTATTCCCTTTAGATAGTGGGGTTGGTTGTTATCCAGGCATGCTGGCCCTTGATGACTGAGATTGGGATGGGCAGGTATGTGTTCATGTATGTATGGGTGTGTGTGTGTGTGTGTGTGTGTGTGTGTGCGCGCACATGCTTTTGTGTGCATATGGAGGCCAGAGGTCAACCTCAGGTGTCACCTTGTTTTTTTGAGACAGTCTCTCACTGAGGCCTGGGGCTTGCTAGTAAAGGGTAAGCTGGCTGGTCAGGGAGCCCCAGGGATCCTCCTGTCTCCACTTCCCCAGCGCCGGGATTACAGATACATTCCACTGTGCCCAGCTTTTTACACGGGTATTGAGATTGAACTCAAGTGCTCATGCTTGTGCAGCAAAGACTTGACTGACTGAGCTCTTCTCTCCCCCCACCCCCGCCTTTAAATTCCAGACTCTCAGAACAGTTTTTAGAAGACTGCTCCTTGCATTCTGGTTGTTTAGTTTCTGTGTCTCTGTTCCTTTCTGCTGCTGTGATAAAACCCCTTTGGTGATATGACTTAAAGTCTACAGAAATTTATGGTGTGTTTCTGGAGGCTGAAAGGCTAAGATCAGGATGCCAGTGACTCTGTCTGGTGAGGGCTTCCCTGGCCTCTGCATGGTCCCACCCTACTGCATTCTTTTGTGATGGCGCCAGGAGCCCCTCCCTATTGAAGGGCCCTCAGTACACTCTGGGTGTTGTCCTCACACTTCATCTCCTCCCTGTGGCCTCACTTCTTAATGCTGCTACACTGGGTGGGGAACACCAACATTTAGGCCTTTGCAGAAGGTGTTAAAGCTCCCACTGGAAGAGCTGCAGGCTCCACTTGGATTAGTTTGCACTCACAGCTGGCGTGCTCTTCTTGCATTCTCCTAGGAGATCTCTGGGAGAAAGTGGACTTTAATTAGAGCCCTGTTTCTCAGTGGCTTGTTGACTCAAAAGACCTCACTATCGGCCTGTATTGGTGTTCCGAGAAAACTGAGGTTACAGATTCTAATGCATGCAGTATTAGAGCAGGCTAGGCTGCTTTTAGTGGAAGCCCCTCCCTCCAATATCTAGCCAGCAGCATGATGCAGAATTTTTGATGCTCCTTATTTTTGTCTTTACATGGAGCCAGTCCATAATAAGGACTGACTGATTCTTCAGGCCTGTGCCTTTCTCCCAGACTGATGCAGTGTGCAGACCTGTCCGTCCGTACACTATGCCTTACTGCTTGCAGCTGCAGGGGCTCCTTACGACTGGGCAAGTGAAGTGGCCACCTTATCCTGTATCCCTCTTTCTGGTCTGGTCAGTGGCAGTGTTTTTTTTTTTTTTTAAATTAAAATAAAAATAGATTTATTGATTATTTCATATGTATGGATGTTTTGTCTGTGTGTATGTCTATGTATCATATTCATGCAGTACCCACAGAGGCCAGAAGAGGGTGTTGGATTCCCTGGAACTGGAGTCACACAGCCACCATATGGGTACTAGGATTGGAACTCAGAACCTCTGAAAGAATAGCAAGTACTCTTAACCACTGAGTCATCTATCCAGGCCCAGTGCTTTGCTCTGGTTCTATTGAAAGGGCTAGGGAGACATAATTAGTCTTTCTTATAAACTGGGGATTGAGAGTGTTTAGAAAGTTTGAGGTAGTGCCTGGGGAAACTGGATGCAAGAAATGCCAGCATTTCCCTCGGGCAGCTTCTGTGTAACCTGGAGCCATGATGCAGAGTTCTCTTCATACTGTGTCTGATGCTGTGTGTGGAGACACTTGAGCCCCGGTGGTCACCTTAGTAGTGTGATGATAGAAAGTAGGAGGTTAAGGTTCCCTGGAAAGCCTACATGGGCATCGACAGTGAGCCAGGGTCTGAATATGGTAGCTGAGAAGGGAACCAGAACTTCAGTGGCTTTTGTCTCCCTCTTGCAGCATAAGGGCAGGTAGCAGGGGGGCTGCCTCAGAGCGGAGGCACTCAGCCAAGGATCATGGACCACAAGGCACAGATGTCCTTATCTGTGGGCCTTCCTCTGGGAATCCTGTGTCTGCAAAAGACGTTCTCATCTAGGAAAGTGGTTCTTTTCTAAATGAGTGTAGGTGACACTGTCCTCTGTAGACAGTTGAGGGAATGTATTTGTGTCCCCCTTCAGGCAGTTACCACAGTCAGTATGGTAGCCGTGCATCCCCCCCCAGAACCGTTGCTGGGGCTGGAGCTGGGGCTGTTGGGGCTTGGCATGCTGGGTACCCACCATGGCTTCAATGCCCCATGATGCTACATGAAATATAGCCTATGGGAAATGCACCTGCTGGGCTTTAGGTGGCAGGCTGGGCTTTCTTTTGCAGTGTCCCCCTTGTGGCTCCTTTCTAGCCTCTGGAAGTAGTCCAGTTTTTCATCCACCTTCCTGTCTTCCTGTGAATTGGCTCTTTTCTGTCTTCTCAGTCATGTGTAGCATCTTGTAAATAGCTCATGGTGGAAGGGAAGGTCAGGTAGGTCATGTCCAATTTCAGGCAGTAGCTGACTCAGTTCAACTGAGGTTCATGGACTGGTTATCATGTATTGGCATGAGAATGCAACCAGTGACTGCCTTGAGCTGGGGGACCACAGGCCTTGAACCTGGTGGTCTGAGGGCTTGCTGGGGCTGTCCTGCAGAGAGGGAACAGTTTGATTTTCCTTCAAGCTTTTGTAATTGATAGAAGCTGGGAGCCTGGCAGGTGGGTGATCTGTGCTGTCTCCCTGCAAAGGTGTTTACCAGGCAGCAAGGAGTTGGGTAGTTAACACCCAGACACCCTGACAGTAGGAGGGCTTTGCTTGGGTAGGCGTGGACAGGCAGTTCGAAGTATTTGAGTTAGCATATTCATTTTGGTTTATTTTTGTTAATATTGTTGTTTGTTTGTTGCAGGCTGGCCTGAAACTTACCGTATAGCCCAGGCTAGTCTTGGATTCGAGATCCTCCTGCCTCAGTCACTGAGTGCTGCTCAGTCACAGAGTGCTGGGGCTACAGGCATGCACTGGGAAGTCCGTTCAGCTTGAGACACTACTTAAAATTATTTATGATGATAATATCTTCAGCATTGCTTTCTGTACAACCAAGCTCTACATTTTCTAGTTTTAGACCTTTTATAATTTTCACCAGTCACTGTTAAATTTCAGGTACCTTCTTGTAGCTTGTCTGAATACCTTCAAAATAAGTTTTATACACGTCTGGCTGAAAACAAAATTCTGCCACTGGGGAACTAACCTGAGCTCCTGATAGATCTCAGCACTGGGCAGGAGCTTCAGGCCCATGCTAGGTACCTGTTGATGGTACTGTGCAGTCTCCTGCCTGAGTGAGGGCTTTGATTTTTTTTTTTTTTTTTTTAGTTTTTCGAGACAGGGTCTCTCTATGTAGCTTTGCGCCTTTTCTGGAACTCACTTGGTAGCCCAGGCTGGCCTCGAACTCACAAAAATCCACCTGGCTCTGCCTCCCGAGTGCTGGGATTAAAGGTGTGTGCCACCACCGCCCGGCCGAGTGAGGGCTTTGAAATGTTGTTGGCTGCATTTGAAATGTTGGGTGCTCACAGAGACTTCGGGATCAGCAGAGGTCAGAGCTTATTGAATACTATGGCCTCTGTTGGTTCTAAACTGTGTCTCAGTCCCCAGGAGTCCCAAGGTCACTGCAGTAGACTTAGGGATGCACCTTAGAAAAATATCAGAACTTAAATTTGTCCTGTTTTATGTAGTGAACATAGAACATTTGTCAACATAGAACTTTCAGGCTTAAAATAGCTACTGTGAATAAATGTGAATTAATTGTGTTGGTTTATATCCGTGAGTCCTGGGCAGCGGTCAGTCTGAACCACAGAGGTTACTGCACTGTTGCAGAGGTGAATAAAGGGATGCTACCAGGCTGTGTAGAGGAAGCCATGGAGGCCATGAAGAGGAAGTTCGTTGGCCTATGGGAGTGTGGCATACTTGGGCTGCCTGAGAGGTGCACTGGGAGGCGTCCGAAGCAATGTGTTTCTAAGCCTTAGATAAGGCATGGCTCATGCCAGCCCAGAGCAGTTTTCACCATGCCCTTCTCAGACCCTTGTCTCTTCTTTTGTGAGCAGTCTCAGTGCCAGGCCAGGAGGTGGCCTGCATTGTAGCATTGCAGACAGGGCCTCCTGGCTGTGTCTGTGGCCTGGCCTTCCTTGGGAGTCTCTCCCCTGTTCTTTTTCTTTGTCCCTGCTGAAGTTGAAGCAATGTGCAGAAACAGGCAAGTGCTGCTTGCTTCCTTTGTAGCTTGTCCCCAGTCTGGCCTGGGTCCAGTCAGCACTGCATGTATTCCACAGGGGCCTGGCCTGCAGACCTCAGCGGAAGCCAGTTGTCTTGTCTGCTCCTCTGTTCCTGGAAAGCCTTGCCACACACAGCCAGGGCCACTCTGGGTGCATCCGGCCTCCGCTGTTGCCGTTTGTTTGGGAGCTATTGGCTCTGGTCGGATATGTGGATGTGCTGTTAATTTGTCCTCAGTTTTGGAAGGGAGTTGGTGGCTCAGAAGAAAGGAAGAGCCACAGAGTGTCAGACCCAGCAGCGGCCGTCTGACGTGGCTGCTGATCACAATATGGAATGAAGAGGAAACATTTGATTTCCTTGCTTGCCAGGTTTGGACCATATTTTATTGACTCTCTGGAGTCCTGATCCCTTCCTGTTAGTATTGCTAAAAATTGTCTTTTCTGTGATTGGAGCTTCCCTGGGTGAGCCAGTGGCATAGGAGTCCCTGTGTCTGTGAGGGCTTAGTGCTGGTGTGAGCTTCCGGTGTAGCCTTCCCAGACTGAAGGGAAAACGGCAGAATCTCAGGTGTAGCCTGATGGTGATAGACACATCTCCAGAGATTGCTGTTCCTGCCACACTCCCTGGCTGCTGCTGTCCTGACAACCAGATGTTCTGTAAAGCCAATGTAGAGCAGAGAGCACAAGCCTGTTCTAGGCTTGACTTGTTTGTGTGATGAGATAGCCCTTCAAGCCATGATCATCCCAGCAGCCCTAACCAGTGGAACCACACCAAAGTATCAGATCCTGGAAGAGGTGTATCCAGACATACCTGCCAGCCCCTCCCATCTGCTGAGGGGATTAAAAAGACCAAGAAGCATTTAGGGAAAGGTGGGAGTCCCAAGGTCACTGCAGTAGACTTAGGGACACACCTTAGAAAAATATCAGAACTTAAATTTGTTCTATTTTATGTAGTAAACATAGAACATTTGGTCAAGTGCCACTTTTAGACTTAAAATAGCTTCTGTGAATAAATGTGAATCTAGTATGTTGGCTTATATCAGTGAGTCCTGGGCGGGGATCAGTCTGAACCACACTGTGGTCTACTAAGAATCGGAGCTCCAGAGATGAAGTGCATTAGCAGGTGTTCTTCCATGAGTGCTTGTTCACCCACCACAGGCATCTCAGCATTTAGTGCTTGCTTTGTTCCTTTATGGTTGCATGTGGATGTCGGGTCACCTGTCTAACAAGTCTTCCTTGGTGGGAGTTGAGTTTTTGGTAAACATGAGACCTAAGTGTTCCCGTGTGGGAGCTTTCTCTTTACGGATGCCAGCCTCCAGACAGGCGTGAGGCTTCAGTGGGAGCTCAGGAAAGGCGAGCACCTGGACCTGCTCTGCAGACAGAGAAGTGACCACAGTGTCCCTGCTCCATTGCGCCCACCTCCCTGCTTGGGTGCCGCCCTTTACTTTTCCTATCTTAGATGAGTTTTTTAAGTTTATTAAAATGGAGTCATACGACATTTGCACTTTTCTGTCTGGGTCCTTTCAGTAGTGTGTTTGCAAGGTAGCTATGGCAGCTGGTCCATTTCCCTGGGTGTATAATGTTTCATTGGATGGACTAACCCAAGGTGCTCTTTCATTTGGTGCTCATGTTTGCATGGTTTTCACTTGGAGTTCTTCTGTTTGATGCCACCATAGCTTGTGTGTAGCAGAGGATCTGTGTAAGATTGCTTGTGACCGTGTGCTCTGACCTGTGCTGCATGAGCATGTTGTCTGTCTCACATGCAGTCTTCAGTATTCTGTACAGTCTTCTCATCTTTACTGTTACGGCTGAATTAACTAAAGATTGCTGATCACTTTCATACGGCTTGGATAACCAGCCGTATGTGGGTGGTAGGGAAGTTGCCTCTTCAGTTCCTGGATGGAGATTCAGGAAACCAATTTGTCTTTGTTTTTCTTACTGATTTGTAGCAGCTTTTTTGTTTAGATTGGGTGGATATGTGTCTTTTTGTTGGTTATTCCTACTGCTGTTTTCTGTCAATCCTATGGGTTGCCTTTTTCTCTTTTAGTGTTTTTATTTAACAGATGCTTTTAATTTTAATATAACACATTATTTCACTTGATTTATTTGTGCCTGTCTAAAGGACCTGAAGACGCTCTGTTTAATTTTTAGTAGAAATGTCACCACTTTACCAGTCGTAATTTGGTTTGGATTTTTAAAGTATGACATGGAGTGGGGATTAGCCACTTTTAATTTTAGTATTTGGTTAATTCAGTGACTTACTGAAGGGTTAATGCTTTCTCCTTCACTGTGCGATGCCTGTCAAGTCTCTATGTGAGTGGGTTTGTTTCTAGACTGTTCTAACCCATTGCTCTACTCGCCTGTGCCAACAGAGCCGTCTTAGTCAGTTATGGTTTTTTAACTAGTCATCCAAGGTTGTAAGTTTTCTTGAGCGTCTTAAGTCCTTTCCAGTTACCTACTGCAGTCTCTGTATTCGAATTTTGTTGATTTGCATACGGAATATCTTTCATTGCCAATTTTCCAACCTGTGAGTGTGGTATATGTTTCTGTCTATTTAGGTCTTTAATACCCATTTTGTGATCTCATAGTTGAGGTTTTATTTCTTTTTGCTAGATTGCTCTGTGTTTTTTGCTGTTTTGTTTCCTAGTTCACCTTTTTGCTCATGTTGTTTAGAAATACAGTTTGTGTTTGTATAGTTACCTTGTCACCTGGCACATCACATAACTTGCTTTTTACACTAGTTTCTCTGTAGATTATTTCAGCAAAGTACACACTATCTGGATGATGACTGTTCTGTGTGTGGAGTCTTAGCCTGTCTTCCTGTGCTGTCTGACTTCCAGTCAGTTGCTGAGCAGCACTGGATTGTGGGCTTCTGTGTCTTGCTGCAGCAAGAAGGAAAACCCCAGAATGTCATCCCCGGGTGGCATTGCTGCAGCTTTTGTGTGAATGCTCTACCAGGATAAGGGTGTTCTCACCTGTCATTAGTGTGCTGAGAATTTTCTCATCAGAGTGTGTCAAGACCTTGGGTGTGAACCACATGAACCACAGATACTCACTCTTTCAGTCTGTAAAGTTAAAACTTTCATTTGGTTTGGCTTAATATAGTAGACTTTTATGCATCAATTAATAATAGATTTCTTTCCTTTTATTTGACTAATATGACAAATTTTCTCAATTGACTTTTCTTTCTTTCTTTTTTTGAGACAGGGTTTCTCTCTAGCCCTAGTTGTCCTGTAACTAGCTTTGTAGACCAGGCTGGCCTCAAACTCACAGAAACTCACAGAGATCCACCTGCCTCTGCCTCCCTGCTGCGATTAAAGGCGTGCGCTTTTAAAAAATGTTAATTTAGCTTTACAATTCTATAACTACGGTTATAATATACATATAGTCCCCCAATTTCTTTTCTTTTCTCTCCTCCTCCTCATCCTCTTTTTCTTCTTCTCTTCTCTCCATCTGTCTCTCTGTGTCTCTGTTTGTCTGTCTGTCTGTCTGTCTCTCTCTCTCTCATTCATTCATTCATTTATTTATTTTTGACAGGGTTTATCTGTGTAGCTCTGGCTGTCCTAGAACTCATTCTGTAGACCAAGCTGGCCTTGACTCAGAGATCCACCAGCCTCTGCCTCCCAAGTGCTAGGACTAAAGGCATGTGTCACCACAAACACCCAACTTTATTTCTTCTCTTAAATTTTGATATTAAGCTAACACTGGCCCCTTAAAGTGTGATGGAGTTGTGCTCTTTCTTATTTCTATTATTGGCAAAGATTTTTGGTAGAGTCAGACAGCTCTGTTGTGAATGTAGATAGGAGGCAATCTCCTTTTAGTCCTGTCAGGTTTTGTTCTTGTTTGTGTTGAGGCTCTTTTAAGCCCATGTAAATTGGTGTTCGAATAACCATCTTTGCCTTACTATGGGATGTCTCTTTTTCTCCTGAGTTGCTTCCTAGGGTGTAAAGTCCTGCTTCTGGGAGAGCCAGGCCATGCTGGTTGGCTCCTCATCCTTTATGTGTGGCTTGGAAGCTAGCAGCTGCCCAAGAGGCTGATGGTTCAGAGTGCTCTTCCTCTCCTGCTCTTCTCTCTACCCTCTCACATTGGCACCCCACAGCTCTTGTTAGTCCCTCTGTTGAAAAGCCTGCAGACACATCTATAACAGTTTACATTTTATCCTTACCACCCTTGTCCTTGACTGGCAGATGGCAGGGTATAACTCAGTTCTGTAAGTCCATAGTGGAAGTCAGGTCTTACCTGCCAGGGTCAGTTACCCTGTTTTCTGTCTAATGACAGAGGTATGTTGTTGGTCACTCTGCAGGGGCCCCTGTCCTGCACTGTCCAGACAGCTCTGTTCTCTCTGTTCCATTGTGTTTACAGGTTAGCTGATTTTTTTGTTTGTTTGTTTGTTTGTTTTTCAAGACAGGGTTTCTCTGTGTAGCTTTGCGCCTTTTCCTGGAACTCACTTGGTAGCCCAGGCTGGCCTCGAACTCACAGAGATCCGCCTGGCTCTGCCTCCCGAGTGTTGGGATTAAAGGCGTGCACCACCACCGCCCGGCCAGGTTAGCTGATTTTTATGTTGCAGTGAAATGAAGTGAGCTGAATTCTATCAGTAGCCTTGAGCCACTCCAGTGACTCTTTATTCATATCTTTTATGGGGTGATTTGGGTTGCATCTTGTAAGTGGTGTGAAGCCTCCCTGCCTGCCTTCCTTCCTTCCCATCTGTGCATCCAACCCCTTAGCATGAGTGAAGAGTCCATTCAGGAGTTAGCATTAGCTTGAGAAATAGTTTGGGAAGGAGGAGATATGGTGGGCATCAGAGAGTGTAGAGGGCCAAGGACAGAGGAGTTGCTGGACAGTGGGAGTGGGACTCAGATATAGTTAGTCATGCATTTGGTGTAACATGTTGTGTGTCATTAACCATGCATTTGAGGTGATGTGATGGTACATAGTTAGTCATGCATTTGGTGTAACGTGCTGTCATTAACCATGCATTTAATGTGACATGTTATACATAGTTAGCCATGTGTTTGATGTAACGTGCTATGTGTCATTAACCATGCATTTGATGTGACATGGTTGTACATGGTTAGCCATGTGTTTGATGTGATGTGGCTGTGTGTAGTGAACTATGTCTTTGATATGACACAGCTATGCATAGTTAGCCATGCATTTGATGTGATGTGGCTGTATGTAGTTAAGCATACATTTGATGTGACATGGCTGTGCATGGTTAGCCATGTGTTTGATGTGACATGGTTGTATGTAGTTGACCATGCATTTGATGACACACAGCATCTGGGTGTGTGCAAAGAGGGTTGCAGGAAGAGCTTGGCTTGCCCATACATCCTACCCTGAGAGGAGGCTGCTGCTCCTGCAGAGACTACATCCCTCACATTCCAACTTTTTCCTTTTAAGGTTGTCTCCTGTTTTGTAAACTTTAAACCCAGTTCTTGAGAAAGGGATTATAGCAATAGATTACAAGATCAGAGGCTTCCAGTCATTTCCATAGACACCCCCAACCATGGAGTGTGCACACTGATGGGGCTCTGCAGACGCCATCCGAAGGGGGCCCCTGGGAGAAGATTGGCCCTGGGGCAGGCCACTGGATACTGTGGCCACCCGCAGCAGGGCCAGGCATTGTGGCAGGACCTCCCCAGCCTGTGCCTGTGCCTGATTTACCAGCCTGGAGCTGCTTGGAAGCCTTGGGTGTGCTGCTCCCAGAGGAGGAGTGGCTCCGCTTACACTTTCAGCCTCAGGCCGGGCAGCCCTGGCCAAGTGGTTTCTTAAAAAGAATTCTTCCTCCCCTGATTAATTTCTGGCATGCACTGCTTGGGAGCTCTTGCGTCAGTAAATCGTCATGAGCCCTCAGTCGTCTGGATCAGACATAAACACCAGGCCCAGCTCTACCACTGCTGACACCCTGCCAGGCCTGCCTGCCCTCAAAGCCTCAGGCTGGGCAGCTACAGAGACAGCAGGGACTATTGCTGCTCAGAGTCCCAGTTCAGAGGCTGCCTAGCTCAGCACCACATGCTGTGCTCGGGGGTCAGGCTACTGCGCTCAGTTGTAGCTTATTTATGGAACCGTGTGCTGTCTCTCCCCTGACATCCCAGACACATCCATTGGGTGTTTACTCTTTGGGAACAGTTACTGCCTTCCATTGGCATTCTGTTTGGGTTTGGAAAGGTCCCTGTGTGAGATTCACTCAGTGGTTTTAGCATCAAGGGAGCCTAGAGAGTAACTATGTTCCCTGCTATGTGGACAGAACTTGCTGCTGAAGTCAAGAATTCAGTGAACTCACTGTAGGACCTTCTCACCAGCAGGTGAGACCCTCTCTCTTCTTGTCTCATCTCCCCCTCTGTCTAAGACACCTTTTGTAAACATTCCTCTTTCATCCTCGAGTGCACACTTGGTCAAAGCATGGTCAAATGTCCTGCCACAGCTCCTTCTGATTCCTGGTAAAGGACTTGTAACCGATGGCCTGCTGTCAGTGCGAGACTCAGACATTAGGGCTTCTAGGTATCTTTAGGGAACATGTGTGGCTCTAGCCTCTGTAATCCAGGTGCTCCAGATGCTAAGGGGCATACTCTGGATATACTTGATGGCTGGGTCGGGCCATCCTGTGTTTGAGGCAGATTCCGTCCGAAACCGCAGAGGCATAGTTACAGTGCAGTGCTGAGGCCTTGATGCCCAGGTCCCCTGGATGGAACATACTTTCAGGGTCTTTGTTTTCTACTCACTTTCTTCTATCTCTGCTTCCCTGCCACAATTTAAGGAAGATTTATGAATGAAATCTAGGGTGTCGGTAGTACTAACATACATGATACCAAAAGAACAAAGTGTCCCTTGGTAGACTCCAGGGCTCTGCCACAGTGGAGCTAGAGCTCAGTGTTTCCCATACCACCTAAACTGTATGTGGGTGGGCTTGGCCACTTCTTCCCCTGGTCCCTGGGTAAGGGAGGGTGCTTACAAGGCTCAGCTCATTTGTTAATGTCACTTGCTCCCTAAGCCTTATGTCTCTCTGTGGGAAGATACTGCTTCTGCTGCAGACTGTGTTGAGACTCCACAACTAGGCCAAGTTATCAGATGCAGTTGAGAGGACAGAGTCAAGCCCTGGGTCCCTGTGGCTTCCGGGGCTGAGGGGTGGGGTGGGGTTCTGCAGTCTCTGGTTTTGAAACATGTGTTCAGTAAAGGCCGTTAACCTCAGTCATCATAGGCTAAAGCTTTTCCTGGAAATATGTATGTGGGTACCATTGCAGGTGATGCGGTCTCACTGGTTCCCTTTCTCTCCTGTATCTTACAGGACCTGGGAAAGTCTTGGGTCCATGTGCTTCTCTTAGGAATGAGAGCAGAATGTCCTCTGGACAGAGTATTCATGGGACCTGCTCCACTGCCTCTGTTTGCCGTCTGGGGTCTTAAGATGGCGTGGAAGTGGACCTCTTGAGCCACAGAAGCAGTGCTATTTGCTTGTTGGGAGGCCTTCAGTAAGGCCCTGAGCTCCTCCCCACGTAGCTTTACTGTTCTTGACAACACAAGGCACCTATCTATGGTGGTTCCCCATTGCCTGGGGTCTTGTATTTAGTGTGTTTTGAAAACTTACATATCAGCTACAACCTTTGCCTGGGTGTGGCAGCACATGCCTGTAATCTCTGTATTCAGAGGCAAAGGCAGGAGTTCCGGCCTAGGCTGGGCTATGTTGTGAAGCACTTATTCTTTACACTGGGTGTTAATTCTGATCTTTTCCAACTTGCATGTGGGTTCTTGGTTCATCGTGTGTCTGCTATTTATTGTCTCAATAGAGGCAGTATCAACATTCCCACTGACCACCTTTAAGTATATTTCAGTGATGACAGAAGTACTTGTGCATGGTTGGTTGTGCACCAGTTTTCAGACACTGACCTTTCCAAGTAGAAACTGTTCCTCTCAGTACCAGTTATACATTCCCTTCTCAATGGCCACCATGCTACTTTCTGTTGGGATCAACTCCTAGGTACCTCAGGTAAGTGGGATTATGTAGCGTCTCTTCTCTGCCAGGCTTATGTTGGGTAGCACAGTGTTTCAGGAACCATCTGTACAACACCTGACAGAATCTCATTCCTTTCCCAAGCTGAATAATGTTTCCTTCTGTATGATTCATACCTTGTTTATCCATTCTGCTGATGTAACTTGATCGGTTTCCAGGTTTTGGCTGCTGTGAACATTGGTGGATTTGTGTTAGTTTGAGTCCCCTTTGGGGCAGACCTGGAAGATCATGATCATGCCATGTGTAATTGTTGAGAAACCGGAATTTTCACAGTGCTGTATAGTATACACACACACACACACACACACACACACACACACACACACACATATATACACATACATATACATATCTATCTCTATCTTCCTTCCTTCCTTCCTTCCTTCCTTCCTTCCTTCCTTCCTTCCTTCCTTCCTTCCTTCCTTCCTTCCTTCCTTTCTTTCTTTCAAATCAGCAATGCCCGGTGGGTATACTTTTTTGGACATCCCCTAACTTTTGATATCTTGCCATTGTTAAAGCTGGCATTTCACTGTGGTTTTCATTTGCATTTGCTAATAAGCAGGACTACTGAGCAACCCCCATATGCTTACTGGCTGTTCATGTGTCTTCTCTGGGTAGGTGTCTGTCTGGGTTTGGCTGGTAGCTGATGTGGAGTTGCAGAAGTCCTTGGTGTGTTTGCTCTATGGCTTGCCCGTGCTCCTCCCACTCAGTGCTGTCTTTGTGTTTTCTAGTGTCTGCTTTTGAGGTGGTTCAGTTCTTGTTTCCTTTTGTCGACGGACTTTGGGGTCATGTCTGAGAAGTTGCTGCCAGGTCCAGGGTACGAAGATCTCCTGTTTTCACTGAAGAGTTTTATGGTTTTAGTTTCTGTGTTTAGACCTTTACATTTAGGTTAATTTTTGGCTACTGTATGAGGTGGAGATCTGCCTTCATTGCTCTGTTTTTGGTGGTGGTGTTTGCTTCTAAGCGGGTATGTGATCGGGAAGTGCCTGGTCTTAGAGAAAGTTTTCTTTGGAACCAGTACCTGTTACAGTACAGTTCCCTTTCCAGATCGGCATAGCTGTTACTCTCTCTAGGCCAGGGTGGTGTGGCCACACTTACAACTTTTCCTTTCCTGACCCCATCCCCCCTGCCGCCCTGGTCCTTTATCAGCATGTTGTTGTTCATATCTTCTTGTGTTGTGTCTCCCCTCTGAAGAATGGAGTGTTTGAGAGTGACTGACGAGGCAGCTGTAGGAGGCAGGGCAGGCGCTACCCTGTGTGCAGACTGTGAGTTGGTGAACCCCACGAGTGGTGCTTCCAAGCTGCTCTCTCTTGCTGCAGAGGCCGTACTGGGACCTGCCCTTGGACCCTGAGTGCTCTACTGTAGCAGGCGGGCTGCTGGTGGGGAGGAAGCAGTGCACACCCAGCGCCTTGGCCTGCTCGGTCCTGCTGAGCAGACCAGTGGTAGCAAGCATAGGCTCTGCAGGGAGCAGGGGGTTACTTGTTTTCTCTAGATGAGCTTAAATACTGCTGTTCTTATCTTCAACCAAAAATGCTTGAAGAACCAGACTGCCACTTTGCTCTCGTGTTTAACTTTCTTTTCAAACCTTCCTGTTTGGAATGATGTACCTTGTGAATGTGTTTTTCTACTTGAATTTTATGGATGTGTTCATTTGGACAGAGTGAGCGTTCTCACCCGATGCCCCAAGCGTTTGTGTTTTCTTCACCTAACTGTGCTTAAACTTGACCTCTGCCTACCCAGTTTGAGTTTCAAGTTCAGGATTATTTGAGCACTTTCTTTGAAAAACTTCTCAAATGCTCAAAATTTCTGTTCCTGGGCAACATATTTTTCAGTTGTGAGCCAGTGCTGCTCACAGTTATGTCCTTCTTAAGTTTTAAGAGTCCTGTCAGCCACATCGAGGCTTCCTGAGTGTCTCAGTGTTGTGGCCCCATGCAGGTGTACTTTTGTGGTCTGGATTTCAAGTGAAGCTATAAAGAATATGTTTTGTTTTGAATTTTCACAGTTCAGTTAAAATTACAGGTTTTTAAAAGCGTGTATGTTGTCTTTGAATTTTGTGACCCCTCTTTATGCCCCAAGAGTATGTATGACCCTAGCTTTGTGTGACTACCATCCTGTTCCTCCTCCCGTGGCACAGGCTGGGTGGATCCAGAGGGTACTGCTTTTAGGTAGTTTCTGATTCTGGCTGGACCTTCTTTTCCTTGAAATCTGGGTAGGGGTGGGGTGACCTGGAATCTGCTATCATCTCCCATGGCTCCCCTGAGGAAGGGGCTGGCTTCTCAGGCACAGCGCTTGTGCTGTTGGCCTGGGCAACCATGCTTGGGTGGTGCTTTACCACAGACAGGACTACTCTCAGGAGCTGCCAGCATCACATTTTGATTTTGCATGAAAGTTTTTTTTTAAACAAATAGGAAATGGTTTTCTCCCCAATTTTGAAAGTTTCTGTGTAGTATCAACTTAAAATCTGTCAATGCTTAAAGGTATGCAGTGGAAAGAAACTGCTACTGCTCACTTGACCCCACTGACTGTGACCCAGTTCTGAGAAAATGGCAGATTACACTTGGTGTGGGTCCCCTGGCCTCCTGCCCTCATCCCCACCTGTCTTGTCTCTGTGCCCTCCTCCTGTTTGCATCTGTAACAAACATGATGGAACAGTGGTCTTTACAAATCCCCTCTAACTGGGAGTTTAACTTTTCTATAGTGTACAGCACCTCAGTGAACATTCTTAGACACATAGCTTTTTGCTTGTGGCTAATTGTTCTTATTAGTGTTTTTGGATAAAAGTTCCGAAAAATAGGATCGCTGAGACAGGGGATGGGGATTTTAATAATATTGCTCCCTAAGATGTCTGTGGCATGTGTTCCCTCTGGCTGTGTGCAATGTCTTCATTTGTTCCTTGCTCCTTTATTGAATCACACAGGGGCCAGGCTCACAAGAATGCCCAGCTGCTCCAACCAGATGTGGGGAGCTCATCAGTCTACTGCAGTGTGAGTCTCAAGGTGCTGGTGTTTAGAGTCTTGGGGCATCAGTATCTTGTCTGGTTCCCATTCCATACCACCACCTTTCCCAACATAAATCCTTCACTGAGTGTTTCCCACACATCAGGGTACCCCAAGAACTGGGGGCAGTGATTAGTCTGGCTTCACTTATATGCTAAGAGGAGGAGGTCAGAGATCAGAAGAAGGAGTAATGGTAATGTGGCTGGCATGCCTGACATGCTGGGTGTCCTCCTACAAGTGGGCAGATTGGACTTCTGTGACAGTTTAGGGGCAAGTGCTGTGGACCCTGGCTTGCCCATTTTGTAGATGAGAAAGCTGAGGTATCAAGAAAGGGATGTGAGCAGTTTGAGGCAGTTAGGTACCAGGCTGCAGGCTTCCATCTGAAGGTTCATGGATGAGAAGGGCAGGAGCTGTGATACTCTCTTCTGCTGGGAAGCCTCAAGAGCTTTGGCCAAGGGCCTTCTGATTTTAAGTTTTCAGATCTCTAGGTAACTGTGTGTGAGCTGACTCTGAGGAGCACAGTTCACTCTGAGCAAGCAGTGCGATTGCTGGTCAGTGAAGTCCAAGCAGGGCATGGAATATGTGGAGCTGACTGAGGGGGAGATTGTGAGGAATAATGGAACCCAGTAGACCTCAGGTCAGGTAGCATGAAGGAAAGAGAAACTTGGCATAGATAGCATGTGGCTGATGTGCTCATGTGTCCATTGGGTGGGATGAACCACCAGACCTTGAGGGGTGGGCTTTCATCTCCAGAAGCAAGGCAGGGCTGTGTAGATTGTTCCTTTCCTGGGGTGATGAGTAGCAGGTGCCTAGGGGATGGAGCCTCAGCAGGGTGGCCCTAACACCCAGCCTAAGGGCTCTGTCAGACACGAGCTGCAGTTACTAGAAATGGCAGATCGTTTTATATATGCAGTGTCCTGAGTTTGATCCACTGTTTTTTGAGACAGGATCTGGCTGTGCAGCTCATACTGATCTTGAACTTGGGGTCTGCCTGCCTCACTCAGCCTCTGAGTGCTGGGATTGCAGGTATGTGCCACCACCCTGCCAGGGCTTATGTTATTTATTATAAATTGTTATGGCTTATGTAAATCAATTCTAATTGCTAAAGAATGAATTTGCTATGCTTTTGTTTTCATGTAATATTTTTGTCAAATTGCCAAAGGTCAACTTCCAGGATGACAGTGGACTAGCACGAATGTACACACTGCTGCTTCCCAACCCAAGCCGTCAGAGCAAGTGCTCACAGAGGATAAACAGCAGTGCTGTGCAGAGTGCTCAACAGCAGAGCAGACGGGAAGGCTGGGAGCACTGTGTCAAGAGCACTGTGGAGTGACTTTTAGTAGAGAGAGATCACAGTGAGTGCCCGCAGAACACTGCACTGTTCGTAGAGAAGGAGTCCAGGCTTCCTGCAGTGGTGCCTGGAGGAAGAGCTGTTGCAGGCTACTGATGGGCCTGTGGGTCAGGGTGGGGACACCGGGTCAGAGGGATGTGGCACCAGGCTCAGCCTGCTGACCTGTGTCAGTGTACAACAGCTGGTTTCTGGAGGAAGAAAACGAAAGGCCCTGGGAAGAGATGCTGAGGGGACGGCTAGGAAAACATTTCCTATTTGAAAGTTGAAAACTAACTGCTCGAGCCAGAGGTCTGCAGACTCATATGTCCATCCAGAGCCTGTAAGTCAAAACCAAAAGTGGAACTTCCCTCCCAGCACAGCTGAGGAACCATGCCGGTCACTGTCAGGATGCCTATCTTTGGGTTCACAGCGCTGGGAAGGATGCAGCCATGGACTTTTCTGAAAGAGTTCCTTGCTACCTGTGCGTGGTCAGTGTTCTTCCACATTTTCTGTTTGGACCTTACTTAACATCACCTCTTAGCAGACACATGTGTTGTCTAGCTTTATGAGGCCCAAATACCTCGATTTTAGAACCTGCTCAGGAGAACAATAAAAAAAAGATGATAAACATGTTTAACTTGTAAGCCCAATTTTAAAACCCTGAATGTGAGTGTATATAGGAGAGTTTCATCACAGGAATATTCCACAAGGAATGCTGTGTAATTCACTTAAAAACAGGAAAATATTTTAGAAAAGTAAAAGGGTTAGGGAAGTTAATACTCTAACTTGCATAGACTTAAAATCTTCAAATTGGGGGCAACTTGTAGTTCTTATGAGTGATAGGTTTGGGCCATCTGCAGGCAGGGGTGAACCTTTTCCATGGTGTTTCAGTTACACATTTCTAAACTTGATGTAGGTGGAATTATAGTGTATGCTTTGTGGCTTGCGGGACTTTTGGATGAAACTTGATGAGGCTCAGTCTTATATGCAGGATATGTAGTCAGTGTCCCTTGTCTTTTGGTGACTGTCTAAGTATCCCAACACATTCCTTGTCCTCTAATGGTGTGCTGTGTATTTGCAGACCTGTCTGCCAGCATGCGTGCTGCTGTGAGCCTTCTCTATGTTTCCTGGTACAGGTGTGGGTGGTGTATGGTGGAAGGTAAGCATTGCTGGCCCCTAAGGCGCTCCGGCTGCTCCAAGCAGCTCTGCTTCCACCTGCCAACCCTCCACCCCTGACATGCCATGTTGGACTGGCCCTGCCAACTGTAGCCATCAGGCTGATGAAAGCATGCTCTCTGGGCATGTGCTGAACTACGGCCAGGCGTCAGTGTCCTCTATAGGTGGCTTGTATCCTCTTCTCTGAAGGACCCACGTTTTCATTGATATTTGGCTGCAGGTCTGTAGGATGAATGGCCTGTGTGTGTCTTCCCTTCATTGCTGAGCTAGTCCACTGGTTGCTATCTTCAGCAGTATCTCCTGCTCTCTCCATGATCTCTCAGGGAGTATTCTTGTTTTAATGTTTCTATGTTTATTAATGTTATTGATAACTCTTTCTGCATTCTGGAGTCTTTGTTCTACTTATATGTTTATTTTGTCCATATTCCATTCTCATTGGACCATATTTTCTTCAGCCTTATTTTTTCAGGAGTGTGTCCCTGTCTGCTGTGTGTCTGAGAATGGTGTCTTTGACCTTCTATATTGAGTGAAGTTCCTCCCTGTGTGGTGTTGCTGCTTGATAGGACAGATGTCCCTTTGGGGCATATGTGGATCCAGTGCTCCCTGATCTTGATAGGACGGATGTCCCTTTGGGGCATATGTGGATTCCAGTGCTCCCTGATCTTCCTTTGGGGCATATGTGGATCCAATGCTCCCTGATCTTGATAGGACAGATGTCCCTTGGGGCCTATGTGGATTCCAGTGCTCCCTGATCTCTTAGTCTTGTGCATTGCCACTCAGTATTTTATTTATTTTTTTAAAACTCAATCTGAAGAGTAATGCATTTTAGGAATTTGGGGAACATTTTAGCACTCTTTTTCTATCATGTATGTACTATCTGAAACAAGAACAGCCTCCCATTACTCCACATCATGAGTAAAGTAGGAAGTTTACTGTGATCCAGTCCTGTTCTCTGTAGTAGTGCACGTGTGTCCACATTTTGTGATTGTCTGGTAAGAATGGCTTTTATGTCAGAAGAAAAACCTCAGGTCCTGCCTAACATTCATGCCTTACGTCCCACGGTCTTTTCCGAGCTGGAATAGTCTTAGTCGTCTTTTCTGATGCTTTGTGACAATACCAGTATGGAAACAGACAGGGTTGCCATTTAAAAAAAAGTTCTTGCACTTGACTTTGTTCAGTTCCTCGTGATTTGCTTCAGGTGTGCCTGTTGGGCTAGTAGACTACAGAAGTGTGTCCTAGTGCCCCAAGTTCCCTGGCTTCAACCCAGACATGAGACGGAGGTGGTGGTGCCATTTGAGAAGCTGCACTGAGAAGCTGCTGTTTCCCATGCTGCTGTTAGTACACACCTGGAGATACGGGGGGACTGCAGGCACCTTGGCACTCCCTAGCCTCTGATCTGAAGCTTCTGAATTCTCCCAAGACTCCTGCCTGACCCTGCTGTTGTTATAAAGACATCTCCCATGGTCATGGGAACTCTGATCACTGACATTTGTTTAAGATGACTTTTTACAATGAGGAAGAGTTTTCCTTTCTTTTTATGTTCATCAGAACTCCTGGATTCTTGCTTGTTACCTGGGTTATACTCCTTTATTGTTGTGATCATTCTGGTGCTCAGGCTGCCCCAGATATGACCCATAGGAACTCTTGTTGTAGTTCTGCTGGTGGGGCCTCAGAACTTAAGGCCCCTCCTCATGCTGACTCAGTAGTGTTCCATCCTTGGGGTTGCTGTATCTTTCATGGGGCCTCAAAGTATGTTTGTTTGTTTTTGTTTTTGGGGTGTGTGTGTGTGTGTGTGTGTGTGTGTGTGTGTGTGTGTGTGTATGGGTGAATGTGGGTATACCAGAGGTTGGCATCTGGCGTCTTCTATTGCTCTTCATTTTATTTTTTTGAAGCAAGGTCTCTCACTTAACCCAGTGCTCTCGCTTTAGTTTACACTGGCTGACAGTGGAGCCCTCAGGGATCCTCTTCTGCCTTTCTAGTGCTAGGATCATGGTTGCTCACCACCTTGCCCAGCTTTTACGTGGGCACCAGATCCCTGAACTCAGATCATCACACTTACATGACGAGCACTTTTCCCACCGAGCCATCTTCCCAGCCCCTTGGAGAGGATGGCTTTTAGAAGCATGCACCATGTTCTTGTATTGGGCTTCTGGTCTCAGCACAGAGCTGGGAAGTAGTTGAATGCAGCTGCTCTCTGTGCTCCTGCAGGTAAACCTCTTGTACTTAAACTCATACCTTCAGTTCCACTTGTCTTGGCTGCCCATCTCTTCATATTTGATATTCCTTGGACAACAAAGTGCTTAGCACCCAAAATTCACGATATATTGATTCATTTGTTCAACTTTAGAATACTAAACAACAACAACAACAACAACAAATACCTGTGTCTCTGTTAAAAAGAAAAAAACGAAACAACACAAAACAAAAACAAACCCTAGTGACCAGAAGTGGGCATGCATGGACAGCATAGGACCAAACGCTGTGTCTGAGGTGTTTCAGAGAGTTCCATCTTCTGTGGGAAACATGGTGTGGTCCACTTGGGTATATTTCATTTCAGCTTTTTCCGTCTTAGCTGTTCTGATTTGTTGATCATCCTTTGTGAATATGGAGGTGAATATGTTCTGTGTGGCAGTTAGATTTGGAGAAGCTGCCTTGCTCACCCTTACCTTGCTGTTGCTTGTGGGACAAGGCAGGAGTACACACCACCCCTCGCCTCTACATTGTGCAGGAGTGTCCATAGGCATCTTCACTAACTCCTGACTTCTGCTGGGACCTGGACGCCTCCTTGTTTGAAGCTCTTAGTAGTTGAATCTATAACCAGGCACCCCTATGAATGCGATGTGGCAGTGTGCCCCACTGGAACTTTACTTAGGGAGCAGCCGTCCATGTGACGTTATAAGGGTTGTGCTTTCTGAGTTACTGTAGGAAGATTAATAGATCCCTAATTTTGGTATAATTTCCTGCATAGAGTGGACTGTTTCATAGTCCCCCTAGCTGGGTCTGGTGTGGTAGGCGGTTCTACATGCTGTGCCAGCAGAGCTTCTCTTCTCACTTGCCATCTGGATAGATCAAAAACGTCTTTTCCTTCCCAAAGGCTGTTCTTCTCTTGGGATGTTGGACTCAGTTCCCACACTTTGCCAGAGTTCTTCATATGAGGACTGTGATGGCTAGCTACATATTTACCCCACATGACCACTCTTTACTGTTGCTTTTGACACTTTATTATGTTCCTTTGCCATGTAAGCTTCCCCCAGAGTCACACTCCCTGTGCCTTTCTTGCACCTGTACTGGGATCTCCAGTGGGAAGCCAACCTCTGCGAAGCCAGCAGGGACTCCTTCTTGTCCCTTCTGCTGTGGGGTTTGTGTGTGCGTCATACCCTGGCTGTTCAAAGGTTACCCTTGGGTGTGGTGGTGTTTGGGTCTAATTTTATCTTCACCCAGATCACCCTTCAGTTGTCCCAGTGCTATTTATTTAGAAGTCCCTGTTTGTACCAGTGACTGCAATGCCACCTTTACCCTGTACTGGACTCTGTGTCCTTTCACCTAGCTCTATCTGGTCATTGTGCCAGCACCATGCTGCCTTGGGTGTAGTTCTCGTCTCCATGCTTCTGGGCTCTCTCAGCACTCAGGTACTTGAAGTATACATTCCTGTCCTGAATCATTCTGCTTTCTGGAACACTAGTGATCGTGTGGATCTTTCCCTGGCCTCTCCTCTACCCCCAACTCCTGCCATACCTGTTGGAAGATTTGTTTTTAATTAGGTGCATGTGTTTCTGTGTGTGAGCCTGTGCATGGCTGAGTGCAGGAGACCATGGAGTTCAGAAGAGCCATTGGATCCCCTGAAGCTAGAGGAATGGGTAGTTGTGAGCCACCTGATATGGGTGCTGAGGACCAAGTTCCAGTTTTCTGCATTATCTTTCCAGCCTCTCCCGCATCCTTCAAGTCCTGTGTCCTCGAGTCTTTCTGTGGTGTATTCTGAATTACTTCTGTAGGGCTTTTCAGTGTTCAACAATTCTCTTTAGCTCTATCTACTTGATTATATAACTCATTCATTTAGTTTAAAGTTTCCAGGATTATAATTTATTTCTGTTTTACACGGCTCATTTTTAACTCTGCCTAACAAATACTGATATTAATAATGGTTATATGTTAATAATGATTAGTACATATAATCTCATTTACTTCTTAATGTTCCTCCAGGAAAGATAGGCTGTCATATTCCCATTTGGCAGATGGGAAACTAAGGCATAGGGCGTTTAAGAGCTCTCTAGAGGCTGCACAGTTGTTAAGTAACAGGACTGTCCAGTGATCCTGCTGCTACTTTCCTGGCCCAGTGTCTCCCCATGACTTGCTCTTGTGATTTGTGTCCTTATAACTTTCTGTGGACAATGTGTTTTGATGACACATTCCTCCAGAGAGAATCTGGCATGTCTCTACTCAGTGGCTGAGGCCCTGCTTAGCACACACCTCAGGGTGCCTGAGCCAGGGGTGTCTGTCAGCCCTCACCGGCTGTTGAGACTCTTCCTCAAGCACAGCAGGTGACCTGTGGCCCTCATTCCTAAGGGCACCTTCTTTCTGGATCTGTTCCCTTCTAGCCAGTGGCGGGCCCGTGCTCTGGCCATGTCCCCAGATTTGCCTTGCTTTGAACTTTTCCAGGCAGTCTTTGCTGGCCGAATAACTTCGCCTGCAGCGTGGTCAGAAGTGGCCCCTGCCATGCTGCCAGGAACAGGGTTCCCTTTCAGGCTTCGCTTTGGTCATTGTCCTTAGTTGACTATCTTGTGGAGCACTAGCTTTTGTTAGAAAGCTATAGATGTGACTGAGCTGAGAGCTGGACTCATTTGGGGGTTCAGAGGGGCTAAGGCCATGCTTGCTAATGGTGTGGAAAACTAAGTGATTCCCAGATGTCATTGCCCAATTGGAAGTGTCCCATTGAAGGTCTGTAGGGACAGTCCCTACAACTTAGAGCATCAAATCTGGGTTTGGTTTTCCTCCAAGTCTTTGCTCCTTGGAGAAGAACTGTTCTTTGGTTATAAGCACTTCTAGGGCCCTTACCCCAGCCTCTCAGTTCTGAGACAGTAAGATCAATTCCTGGTTATCTCAGGGACATCCCATGTAGTTCTTTTGTCAAGAACTTTTGTTATTTTCCATGTAGAGCACACTTAAAATATGGAATGAGTCCAAGTAGAAGCCAGCTTGGTATAGAGACAAGGACAGAGGAGAGCTTCTTTATCTGGTCATCACTCCTCTCCAGGTTGCTGGAAGGCACTTAGGCGGAGATCAGAAGATAGTCTTGTATACAAGCTGCACCAGGCCACTGCCTCCAGCTGCTTTTCCCCATGCATTTTCCTACCCCCAGCAAGCACAGTGGTGGCCTGCATATAGGCTAAAAGTGGGACTTGCAAGTGGATTTGGAGCTTGTGAATGTGCCAGTTTCTCTAGTTGAAGAAGCCAAGAAGAAAGGGGATGTGCCTGGGTCACCACGCTTCTGCTGGTCCTGAGCCTGGGACCACTGTCCTGGACTCTGTAGAAATCTCTGGTTTGCAGATTGTGTTCATCCGTGGGTACAGAGTGCTGGCCACCACCCTCCTTTTTCTCTTCCTGCTGTGGTGAGTGCTGTACAGTTTGGGCATAACAATTACCAACTTCCCCCTTGGGGCACAGCCCCTATTTCTAATTCAGCATCCATTTTCATAAAGGCTGGTATGAAAGTTTTCATTAGTTGGACATACAAAGAAGAGTGCTTTATCTCTCCTGCATCATAGAACAGATGACGAACATGAGCAGAGTCCAATAGCATGTGTAGGAAAGTGCCAGAGTGGAACCCTTACCCTTCACTACATACCCCATGAACAACAAGCAAGCCTTGTGTTTGGGTGGAGGGAGGAAAGAACACATGTGAAGGTGTGTGTGAGCAGACCCCCTAGATACCATGGTGGGGACTCATGATAGTACCCCTCACCCTGGTAAGCCTGCTCTGGGAATGTGGGTTGCACTGTCACCTCATGGTTGTGTGTGGGGACATCAGTGTTTCCTGCTGTGGAGGTGGCTTCCTTCTTGCTGGCTCTCATGAGCTAGAGTCCTGGCATTGAAACCCTGGCAGTGATGCTGAGGGCCCCTCTAAGAAGAGTGCTGTCTTTGCTCTGTCATGCTACTGGCCCTGGCATCCAGTACTTGCTGAGGTGGTGCTGTTGTTCTGCCCCCTTAGGTGGGCATGGGCTATGTGGCCAATTTCAATGGTGGTGCTGTCACATGACACTGAAGCTCATTGGCTGTGGACTCAGGTTAAGAATTGTGGTTTTCTTCAGTTTCTTTAGCTTCCCCACAGGAGTCTAATGCCTGAGCCGACCCCAGAACTCCAGCTCTGGGAACAGCCCCCCTATTCTTTGGGCCTAAACTAGGGGTCTAGGAGTCTAATTTGGGATGCAAGGAAGAAGAAATGAGAGGCAAGAGACAGACAGGCTGCTCTCTGTCACTTGTGGGACTGACTTTCCCACTCCATTGTTGAGGCATCCTCTTGAGGCTGATCATAATGTTCAGGCAGGCTCCTAGGTGCAGGGTATGTTAGACCTTCCACAGCTGATCTATCTTAGTGGGCAGTAGACCTTCCACAGCTGACCTACCTTCAGTGGGCAGTAGACCTTCCACAGCTGACCTGCCTTCCGTGGACAGTAGACCTTCCACAGCTGACCTCCCTTCAGTGGGCAGTAGACCTTCCACAGCTGACCTCCCTTCAGTGGGCAGTAGACCTTCCACAGCTGACCTCCCTTCAGTGGGCAGTAGACCTTCCACAGCTGACCCCCCTTCAGTGGGCAGTAGACCTTCCACAGCTGACCTCCCTTCAGTGGGCAGTAGACCTTCCACAGCTGACCTCCCTTCAGTGGGCAGTAGACCTTCCACAGCTGACCTCCCTTCAGTGGGCAGTAGACCTTCCACAGCTGACCTCCCTTCAGTGGGCAGTAGACCTTCCACAGCTGACCTCCCTTCAGTGGACAGTAGACCTTCCACAGCTGACCTCCCTTCAGTGGGCAGTAGACCTTCCACAGCTGACCTCCCTTCAGTGGACAGTAGACCTTCCACAGCTGACCTGCCTTCAGTGGGCAGGGTTCACTTCTTATCTTTGAGGGCTTTCCCCTTTTGAGCTGCCTCCAGGCTGGTGACTACATGGGAGCAAGGCCACATGGCGGAAAGTTGGGGTGAAGTGCAGATGGTTGAGAGACCTGCTGCCTGCATTAGACTCTGGATGGCTCAGGTGTCAGCTCAACACGTAGAAGGCATTTCTCAGCATATGTTTGTTGGAAGGAAACTACTGCCTTGATTAATGGTGTAGCTTGTGTAAGTTAACTCATGGTTTGTTGTCTGAATGTCTCCTGGCCATGGTATGGGGTGTGGCTAGTTTGAAATGCAGACAGTAGATTCAGGAATCATGGGCTGGGTATAGTCTGCCATGTGTTCTAGAAGTTAAGTTAGGCTCCTTCTGCTTTGCCTACTCACTAGTAGTTCCCTGTTGTGTACTGTGAGGAACTGGCATATGGAGAGAGCATAGCTGTCCACAAGGACCCCACTTGGGAAGCAAGAATGTAACCCAAATCCTCCTGAGCCTGCCTGCCTGCCCTCCCAATGCTCGTCCTGTGCATGTGTGCATGTGTAGATGTGTTTCAGGCCTGCTTGGCTGACCCTGGGGCTCACTAACCAGCTAGCCTAGCTGAATTGGTGAGCCTGAGGCCAGGGGGAGACCCTGTTCAAATAAGCACGGAGAATGGTTCTTGAGGGGTGACACCCAAAGCAGACTGTTGGCCTTGACACAGCACGGATGAGCATGCACACCCACCACATTTTTCTTCTGTCCCCTCCTCTGGCTAAAGCTGTTCACCTTGGGTTAGTACAGTGGCTCTTGGGAACTCACCTGCGCTGAATGACTGTAGAAAAACTTGAGATCTCATGCTTGTTGCTGGGCCTGAAAACCTTCTTCAGCTACCTTCCCTCTCTGCTCCATGAGAGGTTAGAGAGAGCAGCTCTGAGGGACCCTTGCCTGCTTATGGTGGCATGACAGCGTCCGTCCTTGTCTCAAGTGTGCACTTGGGATGTTCTATCAGGAACTCCAAAGCCTCTGCAGATCAGCTGAGGAGGGCTGGGCCTGTTGGTACAGGGCAGACAAGGTGTGGAGAACCCTGGACGCTTGCTAGCAGGACTGTGCCCTCCGGTGGAGACTCACTTGGTAGAATCTTCTCTTGAGTCCCACACAGGTAGAGCAGGCAGCTGTTTCAGGAATTGTTTGTCTCTGATTCCACTGTGACCCCGTGTCACTGCTAACACCTTCCTGTATGCCTCAGAGGCAGAAGTCATTTTCCAGGTGCAGAAAAACTAAATGTAGGCCAGAGGTTATTCCATGTGAAGGTGAGGGGAGAGGAAGGAAGGGCATTGGTTCATTTAAGGGCTCTCTTGAGGACGCTTGCTTTCCTTACCTGGAGTCAGGGTGCTTCCCTGGGCTTTGAGCAGCCCAGGGTCCAGTTTGGGCAAGAATGCTTGTGGCCTGAGGTAAACAATGTCTGGGGCATTCTCTGTGAGTCTTGAGCTGAAACTTTTGTGGCACTCCTCATGTCATCTGCTTGTTATGTAATGTGACAACATGGATAGGAAATAGAAACCAGATGTCAGGGCCGAGCAGTGGGATTCTGACCGGTGAGCCTGGGGGAGCAGTACTGGAGTTTCTCCTCCCGGTGTTAACTACCCTTGGACAAACAGCTTTGGAGGGGCTCCTGGGATTGAACAGGAGCCTTAACTGCTGCTGGTAAAGTATCTTTGAACGGCTATAAACTTGTAAGGGATTTTCTGAGTTTTGTTATGTAATTGTTCAGTGGTGTTCCCAGTGACCAGTGCCTTGGAATCAACTTGGAGCATTTAAACTCTTTCTGGGGACCACTGTGTGCCGTGTTGCCTCTTAGCAGCCCATAGATAGCATGCTTCTGAAGGAGTTGGGTTTAGGAAGGAAGTGGGCATGCCATTTGTTGGTGGACTTGGTTGTGTGTCAGGGAGTGGAGTCTGGGTGTCTGCTGTGCACATACAGCCCTGTGAAGGGTAAGAGGCTGCAGGCAGCTCTCAGTGCTGTGGGGTCTTAGTCTGGTGGCCAGGCCCCCCGTACTGAGTGGGAAGATGGGACTGTCCAGGTTCCACTGACCTTGCTCTGCTGGAACTGGACTTCGAGTCCACATCTTTACCCTTTTGAAATATCAAGTGCTCACTTACCTGGGCCGGAAGAGTAGCTCTTCTCTTGCCATGAAGATGACTGGCCCTGGACAAGGCTGTATTTTTACTGATTAAACACCCATTGTTTCCTGAGGCCACGTTGAATTCCTATTAGGAAAATCTGTCACCAGAGGCTATCCTAGTCGGCCTGGTGTGCTGCTCAGGGAGGTGGGAAGGGACCTGGCTCTGCTGGCTCTGAAGGTTGCAGCCATCTTCTGAGGGGTGCCAGGCTTGCTATATGTGCTAATGCAATTTCCTCTGTACTCCTCAGACACACCTCTCTGGTACCTTTATGAACCCTGTCTCACAGATGAGGAAAGTGAAGCTCAGACAGAAATGCCTTGCTCATAGCCTCACATTTGGCAGGGCCATAGGCTGGGCAGTCTTAGGCTTCTCCCAGCTTTTTGCTGTGTGGTCACTCAGGGTAGACGAGGATAGGTCATGGGGTGTTGGCTGCTGGGTGTTGTGTTCAGTTTGCTGGTGAGCCTCAGAAGAAAAGAGACAGAACAGACCTCTGACACTTGGCAGGGTGTGATGCTTATCTGGGTGCACTGTAGAGTCAGTGCAACTGTTCTCAAATCCATGCTGGCTGCTTCTAGCCAGTACCACTTACGGAAAAAAGATGCAAAACTCTTGAATATTATTGTTCTGTTTTGCTCATATGAACTTGGACAAAGTATGTCCCAACATTGCAGACTGAGTGTGGTGTAGTGTCCAAAGGGTTCTAGTAGGTCCTGGGCGAGCATGGCAGACATAGGCTGGAGCATGACAAGCATGGCTCTGGCAGGCCTTTACTCTTTTCCTACATTTCCCCTGCTTTGTTAAAAACCGTTAGGTTATATCCCTAAAGCTAGCCACCAAGGTCCGTTCCCTTATTTGGCCACTTCCCCCTCCTGAGGCTGACTACCAAGATCCAGCTATCAAAGTATTGGAAGTCAGCAATCAGAAGCTCCCTTTGGCAACCCTAATTAACATTCCCAATTAAAGTTAACCAACTTATCCTAATGTGGGGTTCCCCCTTTCCCTTTATAAACTGCCATTTGCCTCTTTCTATCCAGAGGCAGTCCTTTGTCCCTCGGGGGCAAATATCCCTCCCCCCTCCCTTTTGTACTTTCTCCTTCTGCCTCACCCTCCATCTCCTGTCTTTGTCTCTTATTTCTTGCCCTTTATCCCTCTGGGGCAAATAAATCTCCTCTGTGCTGAGAACTTGGTCTTGGGGTATCTTTCAGTGGCTTGAGCAGAGAGTCATCTGAACAAGTAGGGCTTCTTCCAGAATCCTCTTCCTGGCTGTGTCAGCTGCCCTCTGACTCTCAGAAAGTCAGTTACGGTGATGTGAGTTGTTAGAGGTCTGGGCAGGTAAACATGGGAGGCAGCCGCCCTGCAGTATTTGGTCTCCCTCTGCCCTGTTCTTGTTTCTAAAGTAGCCTATGGCTCCAGGGGGCAGCCACACAGTTCTCACTTGTCAGAGGATGTCCATTGTCATTGACAGGCAGATCTTAGTACTTGGTGGACTCAAGGAGTCTATATTGGCTGGGCCTCTGTGCTGCTTAAGGGCATTGAGCCGTCTCTGTGTCAGGGTTTCTGGATCCTTCCTCAGCCCACAAAATAGAACATGTAGAGTCAGTGGGTAGGTGGGACTTGAGAAGACCATCTTGGCTGCTATGGCTTCTCCTAGATTCCCTGAATACTTAAGATTGGAGTATGAATGGGTTAAAGAGGACAGAGCTGTTTACCCTGGCCAGCAGCCTGCACCTCCTTCTTCCCCTGCTGCCCTAGGCTCAATAGACACATGTCCCCTTGTAGCTCTTCAGTCCCTGCTAGAAAGTTCTTTTGGTGAATTAACGTGGCTTGGTGCAGGGTGGGAAATGAGATGGAAGTAAGATGGGATAGCAAGAGTGAGCTTTGTCATAATTCTTGCAGTCTTTGTCCCTCTGTCACCAGTAAGCCCAGTGGGCTTGAAGCCAGGCCCCTCTGTGCCAGAGGGCTTGTCAGGACCCGTTGGCCACATGGGGGCCTGACGTGGAACAGATGTCCTATGGCCTGGTGACATAGCATCTTTTCCAGTTTTTGGTTTATGTCACAGTCATGAAGAATGGAGTTGGTTGGTCTGAATTTGGGAATAGGTTGGCTTGGTTTGGGACGAAGTATCTGTCATATGTGTTTGTCATCTGGCACCAGATGATGACATCTCATCAAGTGAGGCCTGGCCACATGTCTTGAGGACTTTATGTCTCATCAGGAATGTTGTGACCCCAGTTGTGGTCCCTGACCTGCTGGGCCTGGCTTAGCCTCATGTACCACCTCCTGGGCTGTTGAAGCCCCCGGATCACTGAAAAGTTGAACTGCTTTATCTTCCTAAGTTAACAAAGCTTGGGAAGTAATGTGGATGACATCTGTAAGGAAAGTGATTCCCCAGGGAGAGCTGCCTTCCCTTCTCCTCTGCCCCTAACACAGACCTGCCATCAGTGTGCAGTAGAAAGACACTGCTCATGTGCTAAGCTGAGCTGTATAGGACACTGTAGTGATTTCTACTGTGGGGCATCACTGTGACATTCAGTCATTTGCTGGAAAGGCTGTTTTCCTGTTTACATTTATGACCAGTGAGGGCGAGGGAAGCCTTGTTCCCACTTATGTTAGGATGGGAGTAGGGAAGAGTATTTGGTGCAGGTGTAGGTGTGTGTGTGTGTGTGTGTGTGTGTGTGTGTGTGTGTGTGTGTATAGTGTAATGTTTGTAGTGTACTATTTAAAGTACAAAATTCATTGCCTGCTGCTCACAGCTGGCTAGAAGTAAGTTCTTGTTTGAATTGAAACTAAGCTGTATATCCATAATTTAAATATGATGAAAAACCAAACTCAGCTCCTAGTCTTTCCCTAAATCTAGAAACTTCTAGCACTTGTTCTAACATTCTTTTGATGACAGTTCAGAATATTTTATTTATTTGTTTGTTTGTTTTTTTAAGAAAAGGTTTCTCTGTATAGCCTTGGCTGTCCTGGAACTTGCTCTGTAGACCAGGCTGGCCTCAAACTCATAGAGATCTGCCAGCCTCTGCTTCCCAAGTGCTGGGATTAAAGGCATACGCCACCACCACCTTGCCTCAGAATATTTTATAATGTACAAAAATTTAGGAAAAGAAAATTGGAGAATCCTTTTCTATGCTTAGCAAGGTGGCATTCATAAATAAAGGGGTAAAAGTAGGAACCATGTTGCCACCAGCATGTACTTTGTACACCCAGAGGGCACAGATTCTCCAGTAAAGGAGGTCCCAAGTCACCTAGTGCCACACCCGGACTAGTAAAGCTATCAGGGCCAAAGGGGGTAAGGAGAGCTCTATTCTCTTGTCCTGAATGAGAAGAAATGAGGTCTGCCAAGCAAGCATCTAAGTTGCTGCTGATATGTCTGCCATCCCAGCTCACAAGATCTGCAGACTACCAACAGGAGTAAGAACTGCTGAGATGGTGGTGGCAGTCTATAGGAAAGTACTCAGCCCACCTGCTTGCCCTGGGTGTAGCAAGTCTTTCTCTGTCCTACCAACCAGCTTCCGAATCACAACATGGAGACTTATTATCACTTATGAAAGCTTGGTCAATAGCTTAGGCTTGTTTCTAACTAGCTCTTATAACTTAAATTAACCCATTTTTGGCTTGTTACCTCATCTTCTATGTGTCATGCTTCCTCCGTGTCTCCTCGTTACTCCACCCTTCTTCTTCCTGCATCCTCTGTGCCTGGAAATCCTGCCTAGCTATTGGCCATTCAGTTTTTTATTAAACCAATCAGAGTGACACATCTTCACAGTGTACAAAGAGATTATTTCCACAACATTTCTCCCTTTTTGTCTAAATAAAAAGGAAAGATTTTAACTTTAATATAGTAAAACTATACACTATAAGAACAATTATCAGGTAAGAATTACATTCACAATGTCTAGTCCATTTGAATTTGGCAAATTTAGAGAAAGTATTGTATTATCTATCCTATTTTAGTCCAAAGTTTTGTACCTAATTTATCTTCTATCACATCTAAGGAAAACTATAATTATAACTATCTAGTCTTTAATTCCGTCAAATATCCCAAAAGGATATAATATTACCTGAGTAAACAGGAAGTGCAGAGCAAGCAACTTTCAAAACAGTGAAATGACAGAGGTATCTGGCTATCTGGACAGTTACCCCAAGGTTCCTCTGCAATGTTGGAGCATCCATCTTCGGCCTATGGGCCTAAAATATATGACAGACTTTTCTGTGAAGCAAGAATTTTGAAGGACTGTCCCGCCTTGTTTTGGCAAAGTTCAGTGGTCACTTTCCTGTGTGTCCTGTGGAATGTCTGGCAGACTTTTTTTGAAGCAGGAATTTTGAAGGACTGTCCTGCCTTATCTTGGCAAACTTCAACAGTCTTTTTTCCTTTGTGCCCTGCTGGTCCAGTTTGTACAGCATACTGTCAGCAGTCAAGACAAGAGCAGTTTCTTGCCCGCCACATTGAAAGCAAACTCTGTATGGAGTTTCTTTGATGCCTATCATCTTCTCTGAAGTAAATTGATGCTGCCAGGAGCAAACATGTCTTAATGTCATGAAAAACCCTATGTTAACAAGACATTTTAAATGCCATTCTGTAGGTCTTGGAAGTGTTTGAAGACCACCTTTCCATCTAAAATATACCTCTGTTTGACCTTGAAAACCTACCTAACATGACTATAAGTTTGATTGTTATAGGTGACTACTAACTGTATTTCTTTATTATTCTAAATAGATTGTAATAGTAACTTTCAAGATTTAGAAGTTTACATTACATTGTTAAATGAGCTGCACAGATATAGTACCTTAAGAGTAAAATGTATGTACAGTATGTTCTAACAAAAACAATCTTAAATTTTTGTATCAGTATACAAAAATCCATACCAATGTAACATATTTGAGACTAGTGGTTGTTCAAAAGTAGACTCAACAATCCACCCTTTCATCTCACTATTTTTATACTATATCCCCTCTGTTCTTTTCAGAAAAAGATCCCTGACTCTAATCTCCTTTGTTCAATTTTTTTTCTGACCATGACCAATAACAATTTGTAATCAACCCCCCCCCCCCCAAACAATGACAAACATCCATAGCCCACTGAATGACCAAAAACCACCCAACACACCTCTTGGGAATGTGGGCCTTGTGTTCTCTAGACTGCTTCCTGTTGTCAGGGGGCGCTGGAATCTTTGGGGGACTCTGAGAAAATTAGGATAATGGTCAAGTCCTGGCTAGAATAGTCTGTGAGGTTGGAGCATTTCAGCTGGCAGCCTTCAAGCTGTTCTGGATATAGAACTCTGAGGAAACGGTAACAGAGGCACTCTGAGAGGCTGAATCACCTCTGCTACCCATTTGCAGTGGTGTCTAGTCACCTTGCTCTGAAAGCACACAAACTTTTAAAGGTAACTAACATACATATCTGCATTAACACAAGTATGGATTGTGCGTTGTACATAAGCCAGCCAAATATGATTTTTTGTTTTATGTTTGAGCAGGTAAAATATACATCACCTGTCTTGTAGTATTTCTAGGTTTATTTCTTTATGTCTGTAGCCAGGATTTTTAGGAGGTCTCCCCCAGTCAAATCTGATCTCTATTAACTTGGAAGGAATCCAGAGCCTTTGTTTCCCGTAGAAACAAAAGCATAAGCTCTTCCCCAATGTAACGTATTTTTTTACTTCTGTATTGAAGTTAAGACATTTTTAAAATATACAGGCTGATTTAATTTAGTAGCTTTTATAGTCTATTGTCTCTCAGTAGCTATTGTTTACTCATCAGCAATCAAAAGATTTAAAGCCATTATAACACCACACAAGAGCCAGACTCCCTATGTATTTCCCATCTCTACGTGGCTTATTTTTTTTTAAATTACTTCTCTCTTTAAAGACTTTATTATTTTAAAACTTTTTTTTTTTTCCCGAGACAGGGTTTCTCTATGTAGCTTTGCACCTTTCCTAGAACTCACTCTGTAGCCCAGGCTGGCCTCGAACTCACAGAGATCCACCTGACTCTCCCTCCCAAGTACTGGGATTAAAGGCGTGTGCCACTGCCACCCGGCTATTGGGTTTTTTTTTTAGAGGTTTTTTTTTTTTTTCATCTGAACCTGCTTTACTGTGTATCTGTAACCTTTCTGCCTACATGAGCAAAACCTTTAACCACTGCTTAGCTTAGCTCATGGGATGCTGGCGGCTCAAGCCCGCAGGCAGTGGCCGGGAAATGGTCTCTGTACTGTGGCCCACATGATAGACTACAGAAGTAGAAAGCCATATTTGGTTCCATTTTTGGGTGTTTGGAACTTTTTTTTTTTAAAGCTTTCTCAGGTATTATGTGGAAATACATGGCCCCACGTTGGACGCCATTTGTAGCAAGTCTTTCTCTGTCCGGCAGCCAGAGAATCACAACACGGAGACTTACTATCAATTACGAAAGCTTGGTTGATAGCTTAGGCTTGTTTCTACCAGCTCTTATAGCTTAAATTGACTCATTTGTATTAATTTATGTGTTCCCATATGGCTCATGGCTAGTTACCTCATCTCCCTACATGTCTCCTCAAAATTCTGCCTTCTTCCTAGCAACCTCTATGCCTGTAAATCCAGCCTCGCTATTGGCTGTTCAGCTTTTTTCAAACCACTCAGAGTGACACATCTTCACAGTGTATAGAAAGTATTTCACAACACTGGGGCTTGTAGTTGAACTATGGGGGCCTCAGCGTATGTTCTTGACTGAGCTGCATGTGTCACCAAGGAGGCATTGGGCTCCAAAGCATTTTACATGTTCATATGTATATGATTTTGTTAACTCTAGAATATCACCATATACCGTCCTATATCTCTTGAACAGCAAGTGTCTGTATTGTGCGGTTGCTAATCTCTATCACATAAACCATTTTCCCCAAGCATCTCCTTTAATGACACTGGGTGACAGCTTGATTGAAGGTTTTTAACCCCAGGACTCTGGCAAAGTGGCCCTGCCATCTGTGTAGTTTGCTGTTTAGGCCCAGGTCCCTGGAAAACAGCATGTCTTTTGAAGAATAACAATGCCTAAACAGTGTGTTTTGCCTGCTGAGTTTGCAGGATGGTGTTGGGTATGCTGAATGCTACCTGCCGTCCTCATGGGTGCTCAGGGTTAAGCAGGGCCCACACTGTTCATCTGCTGCTTTGGATTAATAATGCAAGTGTCACTGCCACCACCTGCTCTCATTTCATACGTGTGACGTGCTCTGTGTAGTCAGGGCTTATCTAATGTAATCCTTGAAGCAGGAAATGAAAGTATCAGCAACAGGTCCTGTTTCTCTCTCTCTCTCTCTCTCTCTCTCTCTCTCTCTCTCTCTCTCTCTCTCTCTCTCTCTCTCTCTCAGGTCCTGTTTCTCTCTCTCTCTCTCTCTCTCTCTCTCTCTCTCTCTCTCTCTCTCTCACACACACACACACACACACACACACACACACACACACACACACACACGGCAATGTCCTAGCTGAAGACTTGTCTTGTGTGAGTTTTACCATCCTTGTTTTATACACAAGGCTAAACAACTAGTTGGGAGTCCACTGCTGTAGGTGGGAAGCTGGAAATTCAGCCATAGTGCCATTTTAGAGCACCCACTGGCCTCTTGAGTGTGGCTTTAGAGGCAGAGGCTCAAATGGATTTGATATGGGGACTTGGAAGCTAGCCTTGGCAGGGTTGGGGAGAGATAAGTGGACGAGATGATGGCTTGACTGCCGGTTTTCCCAAGGGACACTCTTAACTTTGCCTATATAAAACAGGCGGAGGCTGAAGGAAGGTAGAGAACAGTGCTGTGCTCTTTACCAGGGGGCTTGCAGCAAGGGCTTAGGACTGGGCAATCTCTGCACAACGTTACCAAGTTACTTGATTCCTTCTAGTTTGTGACTGGAAAGAGGGAGAGAGCTGCTGAGACGTTTGGAGCACTGGGAACACTACCTATGGATTCTCCTCCTTTGTCGGGAAGCTGCTCCTAACCACATTCGCAGCGTGGAGGGTAAGGAAGGCTAGGGTTTGCAGTCCTCCCTGCTGCTCTTGTCTAGCTTGGCATACCTTAGGGTTAGCCTAGGAAGATTATAGCCACTTGGATTTGAGAAGCCCAGATAGGTTGCTGCTAATTTTGCTTTGCTCTTGATTCTGAAGTGAGCTTGTTCAAACATCTCTGGAAACCTTTGCTGCTTCTTCCAGCTGACATTGGTCTAGGTTTTGACCACTGGTGTCCATCGCACACTGTTTTTGGGCAAACTGTTGTCCAGCCAGAATGGAGTTCTTGATTCCAGCCTCAGCTTGTAAGAGGTATGATGGGAGGTGGAGTTGGGAGTGTTTTCTGGCTGATTTGGCATTAGTGGTAGTTATTATTGGCTAAGGGCATCATCACTCTTGGCTCCTCAGTGAAAGACTTGGAGGCCTAGGAAAAGTTGGTGGCCTCAGGCTTAGACATGCTTTCCCTGATGTCAGTAGTCTTGTCGGGCTTCTCATGGATGTCCAGTAACCACACCCAGGAGTGTGGCAGCAGCTGAAGATACTTTCTTGTTTTGCTTCACGAAGAAACAAGTCAGTACTTGGGAGATTGAAGCAGGAGGATCACCATGAGTTCAAGGCCAGCTTAGATAAAAACAAAGTAGCATCAGGAATAGGGCAGCTTTGTGGAAGCCTGACATAACTTGGCCTGTGTTCTGGTCTCAGGCTCATAGCTCCCTGTGGCAGGTCGACGATGGTTTGAAAGCCTGACGTAACTTGGCCTGTGTTCTGGTCTCAGGCTCGTAGCTCCCTGTGGCAGGTCGACGATGGTTTGGTTTAGTTGTCTCACTCCAGCTCCAGCCCCCACTTGACGGAGGAACAGTCCCTGTGGTAAGAGTATTATCATCCTCTGATGGTGGTGGCTGCTGGGTGAAACGTTTGATATAGCAAGGCTTGGGTGACATAGCGGGTGCATGGGACAGGGGGATGGCCTCCATGGAGTGACTGCTGCCTGTCTCACGAGGCACTGTAGAAAAGCCCTTAGTTCACATCAACAAACCTAGCAGACAGGCCTTGAGGACTGGGTATACGGGTGTGTCTTTTTTTTTGTTTTGTTTTTTTTGTTTTTCGAGACAGGGTTTCTCTGTGTAGCTTTGCGCCTTTCCTGGAATTCACTTGGTAGCCCAGGGTGGCCTCGAACTCACAGAGATCTGCCTGTCTCTGCTTCCCGAGTGCTGGGATTAAAGGCGTGCCCCACCACCGCCCGGCCAAGGAGGGGTATGTGGATCCCTTGTAGGGCTCCTCCTTGGAGCAGCATGGGTACAAGTGGACATGGTGAGAAAATGTACTTCTAGGCTAGTGAGGTGGCTCTCAGGAGTAAAGGTATCTGGCACCAAGCCTCACATGTTTGAGTTTAGTCTCCTGGGCTCATATAGTGGAAGGAGAGAACCAACTCCAGAAAGCTGTCCTCTGTTTTCTACATGTGTGCTGTGGCACATAGTTATACACACCTATGTGCACGCATGCATGCACATGTACACAATTAAAAAAAAAGTGCAGTTGGGTGCTTCCTATAGGTTTACAATAGGTCTTATAGAGAGAAGGGAAAGGAAGAAAAGAGCTAGCTGAAGAATGTGTGAAGGGCTGCTGGGGAAATTGGGTCTCTTGTTCCTGTGCTCTTGGGGAAATGGGAGATGAAGGTACACTGTTTCTGTGGTGGCTGTTTCCACTCCTATTTCATGGCCCACAGGAGGACGCCACCCAGCCTCACCCCGTTTGGGGAACAGAGTCAAGGACAGTTGGAAATACTTTTCCTGCTTAGTTGAAGGAAGAAGGACAGGCTCTGGGATACAAATATAACTTTATAAAAGCAGAGGCCTGTTGGTCCTCCAGTCTGGGGCTTTCTGGAATATGAATGTGATTGTAGCTGTACTATCCATTAGGAAGCCTCTAGACAGGGGGCTGCTGAGCTTTTCAAGGGAGGCTAAAGTGACTGTAGAACTGAGTTCAGTTCATTTAGCCATCTGTGGCTAGTGGCTGCCCACAGAGCTGCTGTGGGGCAGCCAGGGCTAGAGTTGGCAGGTTCTTCGTGTACTTGAGTGTAAGGGCCTTCATCCTTTTGAAATTCCCAGATGGGGTGAGAACAGTGACGCTGGGTCAGTTGGGGTCATCACTGGTTCTGAGACCCTTCTTAGGGCTGCATGAGTGACAACAGCAAGCACAGCATGTACCCACTGTTCTGGAAGATCTTTTGGACACAGAAGAGCAATAGAATGGGCCCAAGGAGAGTAGACACGTCTCCCTCGTCTCCTGCTTCCCATTCTGCCCCTCGTCTCTGCTTCCTCCTCATTTGCTGGATCCCCAGATGAGTCTCTTTAGGCTGTCACCCTGTGGCTCATTGCTGCTTGGACTAGTCTGGTGCATCCTCTTATTTCTCATGGCAGACCAGGGTAGGAAGCTGGTCCTGAGGTGAGTAGCTTGACCAGGCTTGGTGTGGTGTCTGGAAGTCAACAGGGTTGGCACAAGATGGAACCCACCCAAGTGTCACCCTGGCCTTTTCTACCAAGTCATGCTCCTTTGTGTAGATACTATTGAGACTTGCTTGGCCCTAAATAGATGTTGGTCGGTTACACATTAAACATTAATCTAAACTACTGTGTGTCCCCTGTGCACCAGCAGTACCTGTTTCTTCCTGTGACATTTCACGTTTGCATGTTGAGTGTGTGGTCATGAGAGGTGTTGGACCGCTTGAGTATTCTGTTAAAGTGTGAGGTGAACATGACTGACTGTTTATAAGCACCCCAAAGTGTCCCTGTACTGGAGTGCCTTTGCCTGGCACTTGTCTTTCTGCTGCCTTTCACAAGGAAAAGCCTAATAAATGGATGTCCTGTGGTATAAGGAAGCCCTTCACTTAAGTGTTAACAGTCTGTGTTGACCTAGAAGAAACCTCATGATGGCAGGTGTCATCCCATTCCATGGTCTGAGTATCTGAAATGAGGCATGGTAGAAGGAAGGGGCTGCCTCTGGGTGTCCATTTTAAAGGAAAAAGTTGCACATTATAAAGCTTAGCCAAGTCTGAGTGATGTCTGTAGTTAAACATTTTATCAATGTCAGTGCCATCCTAGCCTAACCCACAGGGGATGTGTATGAGCTTTACACTGTGGGTCCCAGATACATGAGCTTTTACCTGTGGCTGATGTCTGGCTGGAGCCTGAAATGAGGTTGCTGAGGTAATGGCCTTTGAGGAGTTGCAAGGACTTCGTAAAGGAATCTCCCACAGTACACCTAGCTTTTGTCAAGTGATGGTGGTACTTGTGACAGCTAGGGTCACAGGATAGGTGCAGATTGTTCCCGGGCCCTTCCCGATGCTGCAGGGGCTCCAGTATGTAGCTGGCTTGGGCTCTGCAGGTGTTTTAGTCTGTGATACTCAGGGATTGGACGGCCTCTGATAAGCTACAGCTTGTCCAGGGGTCTGGCCCAGCCGGATGTGAAGCCTAGATTCAGTCTAGGTCTGTTGGCTCTGGGGGATGCTCAGATGCTCCTGTCTTGTTCCTGAATCTTTCATAAATAGGCTTGCTTGGAGGGGGTGGAGTATTTCTTTCTCAGTCCTTGCATATCTGTTGTATGAAATACATTTTCCCATCATGATAGCAACAAGCAAAAGTACACACCGGTGACTGGTTGCAGGTAGAGTGCTGCCTGGAAGTTAGTGTCGTCTCCCACAGCATGGCCTTGCATGCCTAAGATAGTTTTGGAGTGTGGCCGCAGCAGCAGTGTAATATGATAGAACTTTGAGGATTTATAGCGTGGACTTGCTTTGATCAATTTGAGGAACTCCACTTGCTTTTGTATCTAGAAGCTTTGCTTTTACTTTCTGGGTCCCTGTTTTCTACAAGTTTTTCTAAGATTTTCTTTTTGTGCTTGTGATCTTTTATGCATCTCCACCCTGTGCCTGGTAGGCCTGTGCAAGGGAGATGGATGGTGTGGGATCCTTCTTAAGCTAGGACAGTAACTAGTGATGGGTTGGTGGGTGACTCCTGGGGTGCTACTAGTGTGACTGGCACTCAGCACGACTTTGTTAGCAGCGAGCAGAACTAAGGGGATCCACCTGTCATATGGTGGAGCAATCTCCTTGTGTTTTGCCCAGCAAGGCCAGTCTTCCTGCTTAAGGACATCTCAGCCCAGCAAAGTTTTGGGTCTGAGGACTCGTGGTAAGTGAACTACAGAGTTCAGACTTGAACTCTGAACTCTCCCTCTGTCTCAGTGACCTTGGGGTCTGGACACAGTGACAATACAAAGATCTAGGTTATGTTCTCAGGTGGGCTCCTTTCAAAGTGAAATCTACTTTGGGGACTCCTATTCCACATAACACTTGAGGTATCATCTAAGCAGGCTGTAGACACGCCCAGTTCTGTGCCTGGTGCTCATGGGAGATGTTGGCTTGAGTGTCCCCCTCCCATCATTGTCTTTTGGTTTCTGATTCCATCAGCTTCATAGATCAGTGGGGCCAGAGGGTGATTACTGCACTTGTCTAGTTCTAGGATTGTGTGCCTCAGACAGGCCTGGTGAGTAAGTGTGATCGCTAACCCAGTGCTGCCCAAACTAACCTGCTACCCAGGTTTCCTGGGCTGAGGCTAAAGCATGTCTTAGGCCCCCATCAGCTACACAGACACTCAGCCCCAGACCTAGGATGGAGTCCAATGAGCACCTTGTCCATCCCTAACTTTGGGCCTTAGATCATTACTTCATGACTTATCTTCAAGGAAAAAGTGCAGAAATGATAAGATGAATGTGTAGTCCTTAAAAAGGGGGGGGGGGGGCAACCAGTGCAGATTCTTTTAAATGCCAGCCAGCATTGTGACCCTGATCTAAGGTGGCCCTGAAACAGGAAATGTTAAGGGGTGACCTTTAAAATCAAGCATTGGCATGAAGCTATCTGTCTGCATTTAAGAAAAGTGAGACTGAAACTCATGAAGACAGGCAAAGCAGAGAAGCAGTGGCTGAGGGCACTGCACTCCAGGGCTGTTACCAGCACACACTGGCTTGATATTAAAGTGCGTGTGTTGTGCACGTGTGCATGCTTGCACATGTTTTGGCATTTGGGGAAACATCACTTTTTGATAGTACAGGCCTGCTGCTGGTGTCTGTTTGCATTGTCTTTGTTTGGGATTCAGCCTGTCTCTTGGTAGGAGACCTTGGATCTTTAAGGCTCAGTATTTCTCATCTATAGAATGGGATGATGCAATTCTCCTGTCTCTCATGCTTTTCTGG